>NC_059421.1:6112812-6418750 GCF_905220565.1 Melitaea cinxia | reverse complement strand
GTACGGCTCACCTGATGGTAAGCGATTACCGTAGCTTATAGACGCCTGCAACACCAGAAGCATCGCAAGCGCGTTGCCGACCCAATCCCCAATCCCCCCAGGAGCTCTGGTCACCTTACTCACCAACAGGAACACAATACTGCTTGAAAACAGTATTATTTTGCTGTGATCTTCTGTAAGGTCGAGGTACTACCCCAGTCGGGCTGCTCCATATTTTGAGCAGGAAATTCCTGCTGTGCCCTACCTCAGTTGCTGTGCCCTACCTCAGTTACACACAATCACAATACCACTTACTATTACTGCCGTAACAACGCCATAATAAGTAGAATGCCATATTAAGTTTTTTTTATTCTCGACTCATCTAAGTGTGTCACATACCTAATGAATTCGCAAAATAGAATAATTAGTTCTCATTCAGTTTAAAAACCCGCTTAAACTGGTTTTACAGTATTTTAATTTTAAGGTTAAGAGTGTATGCTACCTCAAATTGCTTATTTTCCACACGGCAGGATGTCCATATCTTCCAAACTACTGAATTTTTAAGTTTGAAATTTATGTATGATAAAGTTCAGGACATAAACTACCTTTCATATGTTTCGAAAACACGATTCCATAAAATTTTCTCGATACAAAAAAATCGCAAAGTTACCTCTATTTTTGTATTAAAACCCTAATATCTCAGTAAATATAGAAGTTATGGACTTGAGATTAAGCATGGTAATTGAAATAAGTATGAAGAACATTTTATATGTTGCGTTTTAAAAAAAATAAGTATTGGTAATGTTTGTGGGGAGAAAATAGATATAATTCGCGCGATGAACAACCAAGCGCTCTCAATTCCCATGTGTATTTAGTACGGGTGAAATCTGAATTCGAGCTGAGGTACTGTAGCCCCTTAAGTATTACTTACATTATTTTTCTCATAGTTAATTTCTTGTCACCGTTAAATGAAGATAAAAACTTTAAATGATCTGTTAGCGCAGTTAGCAATAGCCTTTTTTCTTCAGAATTGGGAGTTCGATTCCCGTTCTGAAGTGGAGTGTAATATTAGTTTGCATATATTTATTAAAAAAAAACAAAGATATATCAGCCAGCTGTTACCTGAAATTATGTTCATTATTCTTTCGACTGTGTTTGTTTGTTAAAATGTTGAAGATATTTATTTATTTACTAGCTGCCCGGACAGACTTCGTTCTGTCAAAGGTTATTAGTATTTTTTTTATTATTTTTTTATTATTAGTAAAACCTTCCTTAGCTTTAGCCTTAAGGAACATACAAAAAATAAATTAGCCAAATCGGTCGAGCCATTCTCGAGTTATGCGCTTAGCATCATTCATTTTTATGTATATAAGATTATTAATAAGTATTTTTGGTGTGTATGAAAACCTTAATAACTGCTTTATAAAGCTATAACACTTGTATGTATGTTCTACCAAACCAAGGTATGGTTTCAATTAATTCTCTATGGCTATCCACATCCCATCACAGTCCTAATCAAATTTGTTTAGCCACTTTACTATGGTAATGGAATCTTTATGGTTCAAGTGTCCGAAGCCCGTATACAAATAGGTTCTGTATATTAATAGATCGGTTCCCTTCTGTAAGACAGTTACAACTCAAACTCGAACCCAAAATAAAAAATAATAAATTCTTTAAAATTATTATTATAGCTAATCGAATTATATATTTACTAGCGTTGGATAAGGGTATAGTCCGCCTAATATAATTAAATGAATAATATAATTTACAAAAAAAAAACAACAAAAATAAAAGTTAAGGTAGCAAAAATAGCAACCAATAAAATAAAAATTTACATCTATATTAGGTACAATACAGACTTCGGTAATGTACCCAGTGTTATCCAGCAACCTTAACTCAGTCTTAATATTTAATTTACTCAAAATCCTAATGTCTCGGTAGACAAGTACCTATAGTAAGTTAGTAAGCAGTTACAGTAGCCCATGGACGCCTGTTACACTAGGAGCATCTTTACTAATGTCGACTCTACTTTCTGTTAACACAGAGCGTTCCCAAGACCCTTTTCACCTCAAGAACATAGCATTACTTGAGAGTAGCATTACTCGGTAGGTCTTTTTTGATTTTGTGTCAAAAAATGTCCATGATGTTGAAGTACATTCGTAAAATTACCATTAATTTTACCTTTACTTATATTTTACTGTGACATTTGTTGATAATAATTAATCCGTAAATTAGTTAAGTAATTCTTATCGATAACAAGAAAAAACGAGGTCAATTGTGTTGTTATTCATCCACTTTTTTCAGTTCCTTTAAAGCTTTTGTTTTCAAATTACTTTTTCATTTTCTTCTGCGTCTTAAATTGTTTAAGGTTTTTTATAATGCGATATAGATGTGAAACTTTTTGGTAAAATTGGGTAATTTTGCATTGAAAGTTGTTCCGACTTCTGACGCAAGACATAACTTTGTTGAGACTTCAAAAAAAGGAGGAGTTCCCAATTCGACTGTATTTTTTAAATGTGCTACCGCATATATGTGTGGTGGACCAATTTTGATGATTCTTATTTTAATTGAAAGCTAATGCTTGTTTTGTAGTCCTATTTAAATTTTGGTTGAGATCTGCACTGCTTCTTGAGTAATTGTTGCGTTTTTACTTGACTATTTTTTCGTCTACCTACGTTGTATTACTTGTCAATGTAATTGAAGTCGGTTTTTTTTCATTTGCGAGCAAAGATAATTATTATACATACAAATATTGACAAACACTGAGAAATTTGGATTGATATAGAGGTAAATAACAAAGAATACCTGTGTTCTTTAGACCTTTATTCCATACACAAATTCATCTATTCATGTAAGTATTCCAATGTTAACAGCCAAATGAGATATGTATATTTTTTTGAAATTATGTGTAATACATAAATATAATATATCCAGGCTCGTACCAAGAACTGAGATCACGATCTTGAAACAGAAAGCAGGGTTACTGTAAAGTGCGCCAACAGACCAGTCAACCTAAAAAAAGATTGTTTTAGTTTTAATCTTTTAATCTCGAGTTCCTAACATTACAATTAAAATTGAATAAAAAAAAAAATTGAAAAATATCTCATCGCCCCATCACGTCAACAACAGGATTTCCTAACTAAAAGCCTTTTTATAAACAGAATGACATAATCCTTAATGTAACGATAAAAATCAACGCTTTTTGTTGTCAAACTCTCGGTCACGATGTTTTATCTATTTATAGTCGTGTCTGACTGTATGATAATAAAGTAAGTGTTATGAAGACAGACGTTGTAATGAATATTTTACTGTGAGGGCGAAGACCTATTTGAAAAGTCACTCGTGAGTCGACAATGGCGATCACAATTAGAGCTGTGTTCTTAATCAAACTTTTTGGAACTACTTTGTTTATTTTAATTTACTTTTTATTTTACTTTATTTTTATATTAAATTTGTTTGAATAATAAATCTGGCCAAGACAATGTATTCCTAGAAAAAGAAAAAAAGAAAAAACAAAAATATAAAGCTTATTCTGGACAGTATTATGATTAGGCACTGTAATCGTGTTACGTACCACAGATAAAGTTTTCGTAGTTTATAAGAGTAAGTAAGGATAAATAAGATTTGTTATGTATGTTTATTTTTCTATTACAGGTAGCACGACAGACTTAACACCAACACTAATCGGTATATACGACTCTCTTCTGCAGCCGTCGAAAAGTTTACGGCCAGAAGCTGATCCTCTTGAAACCGCCAAAGATGCCAGAAATGATCCCCCGGTACAGGAAACTATTGAAGAAACCATGATAGAGGAAAAAGAAAGCGTGTTGCTAGCGAGCCCACCGAAAGATCCCTCGAGAATAGCGGGCAGCGTCAAACTACCCATCGCCGCGATCAACAAGAGTTCTCTTTATACGTTACGAACTAAAAGTGATAATAATGGTGCTAATGAAACTAAATGTGACCTTACAAGTGAATCTAAAGACAACGTGCAAAGGACGTTGAAAGAAACAAAGCAAGAGACGACGTTTGAAAACCTCTCGCCAAACGTAAAACGTATGATAACAAGCGCGGCTGAAACGACCACACTTAAGTTTCAAAAGAAAACAATTACAGTTGGAAGATCGTCAACGAGGCGTTGTAATATACCTTTAGTGGGTGCAACCTCTAAAATATCACATTCCGGTGTCGAAATATTACCTTCAATTGAAATATATGATCAACCAGTTGGTTTAAAAACTTTTGCAAATGAATCACCAGCGAAGATAGTTCCTGTTGTAAAGCCAGAGTTTAAAATCAACGATGAACCAACGGCGTATGATGTTCCAACGAATAATAGACTGGCTATTTACGATGTCCCTAATCCTAATAAAACGGCTTTCGAATCTCTTTCGCTGCCATTTATCGACCAATCCATCGAGCCCTCTATATCCTCTAACGATAGGGAGTTCGATACAAAAGTATCTTCTAAAGACAATTCCCCCTTAAAACCTGAAATAAAAACCTCAACTCCTGAAGCATCTCCTGTAAAATATCCCAAAACGGTTGCTAATGGTACGAATAGCTTGCATAGAAAAGATTTCGTAGCTAAGGGTGAAGGATCACCTAATAAGTTGCTGAAAACTGGACCTTATCCTGAGGCGGTAGCGTCCACGGGTAACTTAAAAATGATTCAGGAGAAAGAGGTAATAAGACTAAATCCTCCGATTGAAGTAACAAGACCGTTGTCTATGAGCTCCATAGCTTCTTCAAGTTCAACGTCAAGCAGTGGTGTTCAAAATAAAGGAGGTGTTAACTCAGCTTATTTAGCTTCGATTGAAAGCTTAGATGATCACAGCGACGTTGATGTGACGTCAGCTAATGGCAGCAACAATTTCGTGAATAGTGCTGGTATGCTAAAAACTAGTATGTCAGAGGAAAGTCGAGCAGAAATACCAAGTAAGTAACACATTCTATTGGTGAGTAATTTAGTATTGCTTACAATTTAATTAGCTCTTAAGACCGTCACCGTCAACTCCTCTAGTGTTGCAGAGTATTGGCGACGGTACTTATTTAACATTGATATAGTCTGTTCGTTAAAAATTTTTTCATTGTAAAATGGTGTATGGTTATGCGTCTAAATCACAAAAAATACATAATAATCACATCATTCCATAATACTGCTTCATTTGCATCATTTTTACCCGAACGTCGACAAAGGGTTGTTTTTGCGTGTGTATGTTTGTACGTATGTACTTATTATATTATGTTACGGCAATATCTCAAATTGACTCTTTAAGAAAATATACGCTAATTTCGATTTTGTTTTGTCCTAAGTAGTTATCAGATTACAGCCTAGCTGCTTTTCATTCCGCGCCTCTGAGCGTAAAAAAGCTTCGTAGGGTATGAAAGACAAGTACCAGAAGGGTTCGAATTAGTTTCATGAAGATACGAAGCTACGAAGCTACTGCTGCGTATCTTAATAACTAACATCGTATTTATACATAGTCGTATAATTAAATAATTAGCTGTGCCTGGGAGTCTTTGATACATAATTCAGATTTTCACAGTTTCGTAGGTACGTGTAAACATGCTCAGGAGGCTTAACGTTTTAGTTATTTTAACACATTTACGAGGCACCCATATAAGCAGTTGCGAAATTTTACGTAACATTAAAATTACTTCTTGTAATTCAATTCGTTCAATCAGCAATCAGCATAGAAAGCAAGCAAGAACATCAGCCGAATTCTTTTTTTTTTTTCATTTACATTGTTAAATTGTTTAAAAATTTACGTGAACTAAAAATAATTTCTCAGTATGCAATAAGTTCTTGTAACATAAGAATGTATATAAAAATAGCGTCTTTTCCCACCAGGACAAAATGCGTTCGAAGAAATGCCGGGTCTGTCACAGCTGGAGCGTGTGTGCGCCGAAATCGTTCAAACCGAGAACGTCTACGTTGAAGATCTGAGACAAGTCGTTGAGGTGAGATTATATTTAAGGATGGGAATCTATTTAAGAATGTATTCATAGAAATTTTGTCGTCAACTTCCTAATCCTTCTTTTAAGTTCAAATGTTTTGGTGCACAATTTTCATTTAGTTTTGTTTGATTACTTTTAATAATGCAGAAATCATTTCTGCGTCATCTCTTGGGAAACCAAGAGATTAGTTAACTAATCAAGTTAGTAACGAATTGTAGCACCGGTTAACATTAAGGTTCTTTAGTGTTTGAACTTTGTCCTTGACGTAGAGGTCGATAGCGTTATGTTCCTTTAATCTATTTTGGGTGACTAATCATTGACTCAGTGTTAAAGACCTGGTTTTGCGTTGGTGTTATTTATTCAATATAAATTATATTTATTTATTTATTTATTTACAAGGGATGGTACACAGCACAGAAAAAATTATAAAACAAACTAGAATGAAATATAATCAAAAAGGCCAATT
Organism: Melitaea cinxia; assembly: GCF_905220565.1. Taxonomy (NCBI): domain Eukaryota; kingdom Metazoa; phylum Arthropoda; class Insecta; order Lepidoptera; family Nymphalidae; genus Melitaea; species Melitaea cinxia. The sequence continues at coordinate 6,412,344 of NC_059421.1, read as the reverse complement.
ACGACCATCCATCCGTTTAAAATTTAAAATAACAAACGTGAAAAATATTTATATAGCAGTACCTATTTATTTGTTATATTGTCAATCGTTTGCTCAAAATCAAAATAGCTTTATTCAAAGTTGCGTAGCTTCAAAAATAGGCCTCAAAAATCTTCATTTTACAAATTAAAATTGTAACAAAAAATATAAAAAATATATATAAATTGTGTATTAATACATAATTGGTAATATCTTGTATGAAATACGGCGACACTGAGTCCATATATCTTTATAATTTAGGTAATCCTGAACAATATAAAATATTAAATTTTAGCTATCAAAATCTATTTATAAAAACTAAATTGATTTTGAAACAATTTCATAATCGTTCTAAGTGATAATTTATTTTTGATTTATTATCATACAATTAAATAGTTTTATTTACAAATTATAATAAATATATTAAAAATAATTCAGAAACGGAATGTTAAATTGTAATTTTTACAGTAGTTATTTATTTAAATGTACAGATGTTGCAATCCGATGCATCTATTGCTCCCAGTGAGTTAGATAAATTTAATATAAATAGGCGTTTCCGGTTCCTAAAGAAATATTACTGAACTTTATTTCCGATCATCTAATTTTTTCATATCAGAAAGTATCATATTAATACGCTAAGGTTTAAGATGTTTGCCTCCCTTTTTTAGAAAACAACCTCACTTATTCATCGACATAAATTATATATCATTTTATAGAAAATCGCTTGCTCTACCGCCTACCTACCTACGTGTTTTTGTAAAAGAATTAATTATTAAAATTATATATATGACGGCTTTAATTTTGAAACAACGCAAACATGATTGACGGTCGGTTTTACTTATTTAGTGCGAATTATTCGCACGAGTATTGCTAGTAGGTATATTATAGTAGACATCGCTGGTTGTTATACCACGCATTATTTGTGCTTTGAGTTTTAAAACTCATGATATGGTTATTTTTGCATTTGTATGAGCGAAAACGTATTGTTTTATCGCCTACCATATTCATTTGTAAAAAAATATTTTGATGAAACGTAATTTTCAAAGCGGACTCTTACATCAAGATTTCAAACAAACACTTTGTTAGTAAATCTTTACAACTCATATATAAATTTTTGCTACAAAGTGCAGTTCAGTCTGTCATCGTATAACTATTTCGAATTACTTTTCTTAAAATGGGGATAACGTTTTGTTTATTTTCATTTCATTTCCGCTTTGGAAATGCTTTGAAACATTAGCTACGTCCTATTTCGCGTTATTCGTTAAGTTTTATATATAGGGTTCATCTTGCGCAACTGTTTTGATGTGGTTTTAGATCTTTAACTTAATTTAGGTGTTTTTTTGTTTGAGTTTTCTGTAGATGGGTTGAGGTATTTCGACATGAGTGCCAGATGATACTTTACTCATATTGATAAAAGCGCGTTGTCAGTCGAGACACTAATTGCAGTGTCTCCATATAAACTTAGATGTCTAATGCTAGCTGAGCTGACGAACTTCGTATCGCCTTATTTTGGTTTCGTGAATATAAAAATCATATATATATTCTTAGAAATCAGAAGTGAAAGAGAATTTTATTTTAAAAAAAACGAATAAGACACGGAGTAACATTACAAGATTTATTCATTTACATCAACTAATTGTTTATCGACACAAGTACAAGTACGCGTCCTATTGGCACTAGAGAGTACGTCCGTCGCTGCCGCGAGCTTGAAGCAAAAAGAGCGATGCCACCGCATGATGTGACGTGGCGCACGCGGCGTTATTGTCCCGCCCTCCGCGCTCCGTTGCACGACGTCACTGAGTAGAGGAGCCGGGTCGTGGGAAAGTTTCTAACACGGCCTCTCCTGACAGCTGAACGTCCTCGTCAGCTTGATTCTCCTCGGCTTGGCTCTGCTCCTCTTCATCAGGAGTTCCTCGGGCTTGATCTTACTTTTACCCGAGTCAAATCACCGTCATCTAAAGCAAAAGAAATCTTTTGGTTGTTGTTTCATACTTTGTTGTCGTTGACAACCACCCATTGTAAAATGATCACAAGTGTGCATTTCAAGCGATCAGATTAAAATAGGTAGCTACAACTCGTATTCACAAACTATAGCCACAATGTCGGGGCTAACAAACGCCACAATGTCGGGGCGAACAATTGCCACAATGTTGGGGCAAACTACAGCCACAATGTCGGGGCTAACAAACGCCACAATGTCGGGGCGAACAATTGCCACAATGTCGGGGCAAACTATAGCCACAATGTCGGGGCTAGAATATTAATCCCTCTGCGAAGCGTCACACGCAGCTCACTCTTCTCTGCCCAGCACTGCAGCACAGGCCCATCAATGCAGCACAGGCCAAGCAATTCACCGCTTATCAGCAGGCTGTACGGTGCGATGCTCAGCTGAGTATGTCACGCGCAGCAGTACTCAACGTAGCTCAGGCAGGCAGCACACACTCTTCGCACCTCTGGCTACGCTATGTTACACGTGAAGTTGGTCGCTAGTGGTCACAGCTGTAACATTTAAAAATAGGCAACAAACATCTAATCGTGCGTAGTCATGTTTAGGCTAAGCTCCAAACCACATCTCATGTCGGTGGTAATAGTATGTAGCACTGTTTTATATTGTCCAGCAGTATCGCTCAACTAATTTTTTTTTTATTGGTCCAATATCAGATATTACGTGTTGCAATGTGGTGCACAAAATAAAACTTAATCTCAAAATTCTGGACTCTAAAACAAGTGTCGATGTTTACTACAATTCGTATGGGAGTAACCAAACAGAGAGCTAACGTTTTTAAATAAAAGCATCAGTTACAGTTTCGTTTGATTACAGCATAACACATCTGAGTTAATTTTTCTTTTCAAAATGAGTGCAATGCTTTTATTACGAAAGTATTAACTCAAGAGGAATCTCAACAAAAGCTTCGTCTTTTGTTCGCTCGGTCACACCTGACCTTGACTTATGTTACGTTCAATACTATCTCAGTTGATTAAAAAAAAACATTCCTAATGATTGATATTGGAACTCGGATTAGTTACCAAATCACTGTCTATCAAAAAAACTTTATTCAAATAACCTTCAAAAGCACTATCGAATCGTCATTTTACCAATTAAAATTTTAAAATGATTATTATTTTTTTAAAAGTAAAGCTACCACCGATTCGGAAATCGTTACGGCGTTACACTTATTTTTCCACGTCTGTAGCATGACAATCAATCGTACCTAATAGCATCACGTTTACGTGGATTTAACGTACTACTATCGCTTGACGAACGAACAGGATATTCTCTGAAGGCGCGCTCTTAGGTTTTACATATACCGACAGAAATTCGACCATATTATTTAACTGTAACCTAGCGTTCGTTGACACGGCTTTAATCTGAGATCAGAAATGCCTCCGATCACTGAAGCAGTTTTTAATTCACCTCACATGGCCACAACAATCGAAATTCAGTTTTAAAATTCGTATACGTGCAGTCCAGCCATCCAGCCATGCATTAGCATTTAGCATCACCACGTAAGCAACCGCCTATGTGTCGCCATTCTCGATAGTTCCAGTTATTTAATTTCCGAGCGCGATCTAGTTCTGCGCACCACAGGTCAGAATCATGAACACTGGGGTCGAAGTTCGATATATAGTAATGCTTAGATCTTACTTGAATGAAAAACGCGTCAACAATTCTGTCCGCTTTCCCTGCGCTGTCATCGCGAAGCGCCTCGGACGCTTGACCTGTCGCGTGCGACTCCGCATCGTCCACAGAGACCTCGTTGTTTCCTGCTGCGAAAGTTGGGATGCACGCCCCGGCGCTGGGATGCGGTATCGGACTTGACGTCAATGGCGCCGTAGTAGACAGCCTACTCTCTAGTGCATTTAACCACTCGAGTATTCGATTAAAAGGATCATCACGTCGTACACTATCGTGACGGCCATAAAAACTATCGCGGCACCTATCCCTCGTACTTTCACAGGCAGATTTACTACAATTGTGACAGGAACGAATTTGTCTATCCAAACGGTCGTTATTACTACTACGTGAATTACCACGACGTCTACGAGAATTCAGCTTTTTATATCGTTCTTCAGACGGAGTCACGATCAGACATTTCTAACTAAATAGCTGAATACCACACTTGATACAAATAACGTAACGAACAACACAAAGCTTTTTTTTTAAAAATAAAACAAATATTACGCAATCACTATTGTTGATTTTAAACAAAATATTACACTCGACACACATAATTATAACGAGCAACATGAGGTTATTTTTTTCGTATGAAAGAAGAAAAGAAATGTTACACAATCACTATTGTTGATTTATAACAATGGCGAACGGTCGAAACGCACGTGTATCTATCCCACTTCTGATCTTAGAAATCAGAAGTGAAAGAGAATTTTATTTTAAAGAAACGAATAAGACACGGAGTAACATTACAAGATTTATTCATTTACATCAACTAATTGTTTATCGACACAAGTACAAGTACGCGTCCTATTGGCACTAGAGAGTACGTCCGTCGCTGCCGCGAGCTTGAAGCAAAAAGAGCGATGCCACCGCATGATGTGACGTGGCGCACGCGGCGTTATTGTCCCGCCCTCCGCGCTCCGTTGCACGACGTCACTGTGTAGAGGAGCCGGGTCGTGGGAAAGTTTCTAACAATATATATATCGAATTAAAATATTCCAAGTTGGACAAATTTACATACTTATGCAATATTTCATTAAAATCGGTTCAATAGTTTCAGTGTTAAACCCGGACAGATATCTTGACATGATACTTAAATAGATTTAGACTATTACTATATAGATTTATACTAATTTAAAAGTTAGTAAGGCTTATTTTAAATTAAAAATACGATATGAACTGAGTTGAACACTTATTATTATTTTAAACAAATATCTGTGATTCTGTATGATTTTAATTCAAATAAGACATAGGTACACTCACGAGAGCAAGAAAAACATGAATGTCGTTCGTAAATGTTGTCCTAATTACAGGTTTTACAAGTACAAAATAAAAACAACATATAAACATACAAATTCATAAAAATACAACCAATCAGAATTGAATGTACAGTTCACATAAATATTTTAAATACCTATATAAAATCGAATGTTAAAATTACTCATTAAATGAAAAAAAAAAAACATCGAATAATTACAAGTACGATGTGAATAAACCATGTTCGCGTGTATTGGTAAGAAAGCTTTTACCATTTCCCCGTTGATATGAAGTTCAGATTCAATAGAAGAAAAATGACCTCCAACCCCAAACTCTTGTTACCAATGAGGCAATGAGTCGTGGATTTTTTTAAGTCGTTGCCTAGCAACCAACCCCTGTCCTACTAAGGACATGAATCGTTAATTCAACTGATTTAAATATAGAAGCAAAAAGGCGTTGTTAATAGTTTTTTTTTATTGACAAAAGGGTCAAATACCTATTTTGACCTTGAATTAAACAAATAAATTCGGTCTTTATTTGTAACAAATAATATGTATATAAATAGGTATCTACTATAAGATTAGTTGATTAATTTTTCACGTCGCCTACTTTTTTTTGTATTCTTGAAATTCATAAATAATTACTTGATTATTTATTATTATTTACTATAGTGTATTGTTTTACTTACTTTATGTATGGTTTTAAAATAATTAATGTAGATAAAAAAATTTGAAACTTATAAAAACTCGAAGAGTGTAGTTTTCATCGCCATCTGTTGTCGAACGGAAAAAAGTTTTGTCAAGTGACACCTGTCATTTTATGTAGGGTTCACATTAAAATTCGGAAGTATAAAATTATTATTTTTTTTAACTTTTATTAAATATTGTTTATAATTTTATTTCGTGTCTTCGTAGAGCAAGTATCTTTTCCTATAAAATTTATAAATTAACTAGCTGATCTCGCAAACGTTGTTTTGCCGTATATGTTATTAACCTAACTTAGGGGTATGAAAAATGGATGTTGGCCGATTCTCAGACCTGCCCGATATGCACACAAAATTTCATAAAAATCGGTCCAGCCGTTTCGGACACCAACTAACATTGTGACACAACAATTTTATATATAAGAAGATTTTAATTGAAACATCTTATTTATTTATTCCTTTAATTCATACAAAGACTGATTTAAACAAATAATTAAGTACCAAATTCGGTCCTACGAGAATAAATGCATTATATTTCACTAATTCTAAATTGTTTTTGTACCTCGAACATGTAAAAAAATATGTTTTAATACTGAACATAAATAAGCGATTATATTTTTTGTAATTTATTCTTAATTGTACGAAAATATTTCCTTCAAAACTATGAATAATGGTTCTCCTAATTGTCACCGGTCTGTCATCATTAATTAGATTTCGCTTCGCTCGACATTAGCGGTTTGGAAATATGTACATTATTGTGCAAGTGCTTGAAATTGTAGTTATTCTTCTTTTAAAAACATGGTTAAAGTAAGCTATATTATTTTATTTATTTGGTACATATAACTAATTAAAGTTATTAAAAGGTTTTAATGGTTTTTAGTCTTTAAAAGGTACAATAATATATAAAAAAATATTGGAAATGCTACATTCACATAAAGTATTACACAAAAAAAAAACTAAAGCACGCACGAATAAATCGTATAGTAGAAAAACTTAAAAATTGTAAAACAAGAATATAGAATATTTTCCCCCATATACCTACTAAGTACCTATGTTTTAGAAAAAATATATAAATATAGATATTGATATTTAGTGGACTGATGTCCACTCCTATATAAAACTCAGGCATTTAGAAGCCTATCTTACAAACAGTCGTCTGTTCTGTGTATGTCAAACATATTTATTTATTAACATGTAAGTATCATAATCATTGCTCAACGCGCTTAATTTTATACCGAAACACACATTTTTATACATATTTTTAGGACACATACAAGAAATACTCCGTGATATGAAACGAGCGAGCGACATTACGTAAACGAAATATTATGAAATTAAAACCTGTTTTAATTGAAGCAATCAAAAAGATTGCGCACGTCCTCGGAAACTAAAGTACACTGGAAATGTTATCTCATAAAATGCATAACAATTAAGGGTCTGAGTGTTTGTTTACATGTCCTTATTTCAGGATTTACCGTTTCATTGCCCGACTACGGCAAAGCCAAAAGCCGGGTATGTGTGTATGTTCATCTATTCCCTTATATTTTCCAAACTAGTTGTCATATTTAGACAAATGATGTATTATTAGATGTGTCTAAATTGTTCGCTGGTTATAGGCTATATGGTGTCACATTATATTGAATAAGGCTCTCCCTCTAAAGGACGTAATAATTTATTTTTGTGTTTTCGGTTATTTCTTTTTTTGAATTATTTTTAAAAGTTTTGTTGTTGGGTAAGATTACATATGAAGGTTATAAAATGAAGCTACGAGCGTCACTCGTGTAAATGTCAGTGCTTAAGAAAACATTTCAGTTTATAATTAATTGCATAGCGCCTATTATAAACAATAAAATTTCTTCTTCAAATCGGCATTTATATAATGAAGCTACCTCAAATAGCGTTTAAAATCTTGCTTAAACTGGCGGCTTCTGTGAAAAATATTGCATATTTTATGGTTTTCATTCAAATTAATATGAATAATTATACTTAACTGACTAGTTGATTATAATCTATTGTTTACCAACCATTTTTTTTTGAATAATCAGTTTATTTTACGTTTTTCCACATACCATTTTCAAAATCTATAACTCTAAGGTAAAGGATTCGGAAATAGCTTCAAATCATTCGAACCTGTCAGCCATTAGGAGACATTATTTAGGAACGTCGTTGTTAATGAGCGCCGTGACGCTCGACAACTGCGGACAGACGATTAGGAAGCGTCAGGAAATGGGCGATAGACAAATAATGACTAAATTTGTATTTTTTTTTATTATTAATTTAATACTTAATAAATTTAATTACAGTGTAAACTTAAAAGTACAAAAGCGATCTTATCACGTAGGTTGCTGATTTCTTACTGACAAACCCTATCTATAGCGAAAATATTAATAACAACACATATTGTCATACGCTACCGATTTTGTTAAGATTTATTTTTCAAATTTACTAATAGTTTATAGGACGTCCCTATAAAATAACAAGAAAATTGTGCAGAACATTGACAAATTTTAAACTTTTAACGTTTTATTTTGACTTCACGCGATTGATAATTTGTAAGACAGAACAATATCTTTCATTTCATCTATAATATCAATATAAACACTGTACTGACTGACCCGTGTGTGTAATGTACAGTGATCCGTCTTTCCTCTTTAGGATTACAGAATAGATTTCCGCTCCGATTCTGGTCTTAATATTAATTTACTCTCTTCAGATAGAGAAGAAATTATTTCGATAGACAAACTTCTTTGAGAATTTATAAGAGTAGTAACGTATTTATTGCTTCCTTAAAAAAAGATATTTTAACGCTAAAGCACGTCGAACACATCAAAGGTGGTTGCATTTAACTTTTTTGTAAAGTTTCATTCAGTATTATTACCGAAGAAAGTAGTGAAAAATTGCCATGTTGTTTTAATGGTCAGTCTTTAACAGAAGATAATTCCAAAGCTTAAGCAAACAAAATTAAGCCCAGACCCCATGTTCGTTTGCCAATTATCTTACTCGTAACTGAATTTATAGTCAAATAACAACCTTTCTCCGGTAAAGAGCGATTTAACTTTCTATCAAATGTTTCAGTTAAATTAATTGTCTTAAATACACGGTCAGAATCTCTTTGTGTTTTCGTTTTATTTGTTGACTCATTAAAGATATCTTGTACATGCTTCAGGTGTAAATTTTAAAAGTAATTGTGTGTTAAACTATGTCATTAGTTTACTGGGAGAGAAGATAATTGACGGCAGTCACCTCTGAGCGGTATTATATATACATTATATTAATGTTGTATTCATAGATATCAATTACAACACCTTTTGTTTTAATTCACTTCAGCCTATCACAGTCCACTGCTGGACACGACCCTCCCCAAGTTCACGTCAAGAAAGGCGTGATCTTATGTGTTTTGCCCATAGTCACCACGCTGGGCAGGCGGTGACCGCAGGGCTGGCTTTGTCGCACCGAAGACGCTGCTGCCCGTCTTCGGCCCGTGTATTTCAAAGCCATCAGTTGGATCCCACCATCGGTCGACTTTTTAAATTCGAAGGTGGTAGTTTAACTGTGTTATCCCTTAGTCGCCTCTTACGACACCCACTGCCGTACATTACTGCCGTAACAACCAGCCAATTGTTTTAATTACATATGTTTTAAAAACAAACATTATATCTCTTTTTTCAATATTTCAAACACTGGAAAGAAGGTGCCACTATATTTTTTTTGTCCCGATAAGAAAACTAACGCTATTAAGTTTTTTAACCCTTTGTAAAATCTTCAACAAATAACGTTTTTCTATATGAAAAGTTGTACCAAATATTATGCATCTTACTTTATTCAATTTTAAATCACCCATTCCTTAAACCGTGTCCAGATAACTGCATCACAATATTCCCCTGACAAGTTGACTTGATTAATCATCGAGATCGACCATTTTCAATGGATCTCTTCACCTAAACGTATATTCCTTTACTAGTGACTCTCTTGCGACTTTTCTTACTTTATCCTCCTTATTCCTTAATACAATATATTAATATAGGTACATATATAACTCTTTTGTACGTGAGTTTGTCACCTAACTTCTCTTAAATGAGGTAGAGCAAAGAAGGAAATATCCTGTTCAAAATTTGGAGCTGACCGACTGGGGAAGTACCTCGACCCTACATAAGATCACAGCTAAATAATACTGATTTCAAGCAGTGTTTTGTTCCTGTGGTGAGTAAGGTGACCAGCAGGCCTAGCATGCGCGCCACGACAAAATTTTGTCTACCCCTTTTCTCGTATTATCTGTCTATGTCTACAGTAGCTAACATGCGTGCACGTGATACTCTTCTCGTTACGTCAATAGAAGAGATAATCATTAAATTTTAGTGATCTGTGATATTTATCTCTACGGAAGCTAACATGACATCGTAATTTTGTCGAATTTTGACTTTTTAGGAAGAGAAACTTCTCGTCTTCAATATTATCGACGAGAAAGACGATAAATAAAAAATAAATAAAATCGGGTGCCTATTTTTTGTATACCATGGCGTTTCCCTATTATAATTATATAATTTCGGTATACGAAGAGCGGGAAGCGCGAAAAGTCGAGTGAAGTGTGCCATATAATGGCACAAAAAACGTATTTGCGCCCTGTTGCTTCTTATTCTAAAACAATGCGTGATAGAATTACAATTATCTAATGTGCGACAAGATATAAAGCACAACACGAGCATATTGTTTTACATATATAATTAAATTCATTTTCTTACGCCGTTTTATTTTCCATATTAGATTTTTTAAATTAGATATACACTTTTTATCTTAGCCAAAAGGCCGAGAACATTGTTAAATAAAACGTGTCACTCGTTTGAAATTATATAAGCGAATCCAAACGTTGGTTCATCCCGGTTTGGCACGATTGGTCAATAACCTTGTAAATTCAACTTTACGACATAAGAATTAAGAATGATATTCAGTTGTGATTATGGTTGATAATGTTTAATTTTTGAAATTCCTTCTTTATTAAAATTTCATAATCGAACGAATTACAAAGTGTTTTGAATTTTGGAAGTGATAGGCGAAATTTTAAGATTCTTGTATTTCTTGTTTTTTAAATTAGTTTAATAGTTAGTTAGTTAGTGTTGTTAGTTAGTAATATTTAGTTAGTGTTTATATTTTTCATTATAAAAAATGGTATATTTTTTTGTAAGGGCAGCACAATTTTCTCTATTCGACAAGGCGAAGTCTTCGGAAGAGAATTTTGTCTCTCGTAGTGCGCATGTTAGGGTAATCGAGAAAATACTCGATGTAGACATTATCTCTCTCTCTCGTCAAGAGATATCTCGTTGTACGCATGCTAGGCCTGCTGAGTTCTTAGGGAGGGTCGGGGCAAATCGGCAACGAGTTTGCGATGCTTCTGGTTTTGCAGGAGTCTATAGGCTACGGTAATTGCTTACCATCAGATTTTCTTGGTGTGCTCAGTAGGGCGAAGCAGCATTTTATGACTTCTCATCGCATACAATTGCAGATCTGGCACCACATGCTGGCTTCCTCCTTCTATGAAAAAACCGCTTGATTGCCGACTTAGTCGTATAAAAACAAAAAACAAAAAAACAGCTTAACCGATTTAGTTCAAATTTTGTATGTATATTTCAATAAGGTTCTGCATGGTTTGAAAACACAATTGAACCCGGTAGTTGGCGCTGTTGTCGGTATGTCAGCAAGCTATATACAAAAAAAAATCAGTCAAATAGTGATCTACAACTGTAGCGCTAAACTAATCTATCTTGTGGGAGAACTGCTGCTATTTTGTACTATTTTTTATTTATATTTTAACTTCTTTACACCGCCCAGTATTTACATACAAACAGATCATTAAAACCTTATTTTATATAGAGAACGATGTAATTGATTTCAAACCTTTGGATCTAGCTCATCTTAACTGGTCTTATTATAAAATAGGATAATCGTTTCAAGGAATTTTCAACTCTAAGGTAAAAGATATATGGTCGATTCGTTTATCTGAATATTTGTAGGTTGTTTGTCGTCTCCTAACGGGACGTTGTCGCCTAAAAGGGATGATAGCGTGATAGTACTAGTTTTTATACAACACGCTATAGGAAGGCATAGGAGCGAGAGGCATTGAAAAAATAAATCACATATAATTGGCTAATAAGTATCGTGTAACGGATTTGAATCGCGTACCCTTAGTGTATAGACATGTACAATTTAAAAAAGTTCAGTTCAGTAATTTATCAGAATTATTTTCACTCACTCACACTCACTCAATAACTTTACACTTTTATTTATATGCGACTTCGCTTGTCATTTTGAGATTCGGTAAAACTTTTCATCTTGATTCTGTACAAGAACGTCACAGAACGTCACAGAAAGTCACGTAAAAGAATTTTTTTATCTATGATTAGGTATGTTTGACATATGCTTGGCTTGGATTTAAAAAAAAATTGATATTTGATTTGATAAAAGTATTAACATCACAATGTCACATTTAAGTGATAATTCACCAAAGTATGTACAACTTTATAAAAAGTAAATACTATATATGGAGAAACGATCTTTGAATATATTACGTCTGTATCAATTTTATTTCATAGATAAAGATACGGAACATTCAAAGTTCTTAAGTTAGACGTGCGTAAGTTCTGAAGAGGTTCAGTATAAAAAGTACGAGTAATAGAAAGAACAAGTTGTGTTATGTAATGTTTTAAGCAATTTTTATCTATTAATAATTTTATGTTTGTCGCTAAGTATATTTGAACTGCCCCATGTAATATTGACTGTTTTTTTAATCACGTGTAAATAGCTGTTACTGAATAACATGAATTTTACTTTTTTTAAATTTAATATATCATCGAGGCTTACGCATATGTATATAAAGACAAGCATAAAACGAACCAAATGTTCAATGATTTCTGAACATTTCAAGTTTCAAGTTGTTTGGACTGAATACTGTATTTTGATGTAGTTAACTTTTGAACAGTCTAAGTACATTCTTTATTTTTCAGACATTTTTTTTTAAATATCTTTTTTATAACAAAAAAGGAATTATATGTACTCATTAATAAATTAAGTACAAATATTGACTTTTATCCCTTCTTACAAAGGAACGTGTTGACTTTTTGAATGAAAAGTACACATTGCTCTCGCTTATAGTTTAAACTGAGGGGGACCCAGTTTCCAGTCATCAATGAAAATATAATTGATTCAATAATATTTATTTACTTTGGACGAATTTAATTTGCTTTATTAATTTAGATTAATTAATTTATTTTGAAACTTCAACGAAAAATATACTAAATAAAAACTAATAATAAAAAAAATTGAATAAAAATGCCTTCCTAATTATAGGCGAATACAACTACGTACATATTAAGAAAATACGACTATAAAAATAAACACAAAAAAGGAAATTGATTAATATTAGGATTCAAATAACAAGAGAGGAAAAAAATGTAGATGAACGGATTTATGTGTAACAGAACCCTAAACCTTGCTGGAAGTACATTTCACGTATTTTTATTCCCTCATACAAATAATATCGTATCTTTTTATATCGCGACGCGTGGGACGCACACAAATAAACTTGTATCATTGACAGCAAATGTTTCTTTTTGTGTACTCTCGTACTTAAGACGATTACGTATTTATTAGCTGCGCCGCGCGGTTTTGCCCGCGTAATTCCTGATCCCGTGGGAATCGGTATTTTAAATAGCCTATATGTTAGTCTAGATTTCCAGCTTTATATGTTTCCTAAGTTTCCTAGCAATAAGTTCATTGGTTTTTGCGAAAGAGAGTAAATAAATACATGTTTTACAACTTTTGCGTTTATAATATTTTTGGGATAGGTACAGTGCAACGACGTCGAAATGTCGGGAGTTTCAATATTTTAGTCGCTATTATTGTCTTAAATTAATATTTAAAAAAGTGCCTAAAGTTTCCAAAACTTCGTCTTTGCCGTTAATAGGGAACTGTATCCTAAGAACTTTTAAAGGTAAATAATTGAAATATTCAAAGAATATGTAATACGAAAAAAAAACAAATAATAACATAAAATATATAATAACACAAACATGTTAATTTTATTCCAAGCAAGAAATATACAAGAATATTCTTGTGGCTTCTGGCTAAATATCCAAATGTGTGTATTGTTAAATATTTTTTACATTTAATTTTTTATCTGTCCACTTGACAATTTTTGTTTTAATAAGAAGATAAAACACTTTTTTAATCTGTTACACATTGACATAAAAAACTCATCTATAAAACGTAATGTTTCTAAAAAAAAAAGTAAACATAAACTATTCTTGACTTTCCGAACGTAATAAAGCCTTCGTACGTAGGTGTGTTACTGTTACTCTGTAATGCCCGATGCGCCCGCGCATCTATCGATCACGGTTGAGCAATGTATTAAGATGGATCTATAGATCGTTTGTGTATCTAGTCCAGTTAGTTACTGCCTCCATTGTCATGTAATTGGAGTATTTTATCATATAAATGTACCGCTGTTCCCCGCGGTTTCGCCCGCGTTAATTTGAGAAAAAAGTCGCTAAAATATATAGCCTTTCTAGGTAAATAGACTATACTACACGAAAATATTTTTTTAATTGAGACCAGTAGCTTCTGAGATTAGCCCGTCCAAACAAACAAAAAATCTTCAGCTTTATAATATTAATATAGATGTAGGAATGTTTGAAGCCTTTTAATATAATACAAATAACGTACATTATTGTGCAACCAAAAACTTTAAAAGAAGTCTTAAAAAGTTTTACTGGTAATCTCGTAACTAAAAAACGAATCACTGAAATGTTGTACGTGCGTAACTTCTCCAACGATTGCAATAAATTGTATAATAATATAAGAAAATTAAAATAATTGCGTTTGCTAGCAAACGAAAAAAAACCGACTTCAACTACATCGACAAAGTAATACAACGTAAGTAGACGAAAAAAATATATTTACAAACGCACTAGTTGTCACTGTGATTTTCGAGGTTTTCCCTCGATTTCTCTGGGATTCCATCATCAGATCCTAGTTTCCTATCATGGTACCACTCTTGGGATATCTTCTTTCCAACAAAAAAGAATTATCAAAATCGGTTCATAAACGACGAAGTTATCCCCGAACAAAAACTATAAATAAATATACGGTCGAATTGAGTAAACTCCTCCTTTTTTAAGTCTGTTAAAAAATAGATATTCACGAAAAAGAATATGGCGGTATGAAGTTCACTGGGTAAAAAAATTATAATAAATAAAGCTGATTTAATTTATTTATTTAAGGACCACCAATAGATACAACATTCAGTACAATATGTATACAGGTTCGATCATTAAAAGTAACAAGTTATAGTGCGCATCTTTTTAAAATAGCCACAATAATTATAATGTCAGCTTTAGGAAAAAAAAACAAATAAATATCGACTCAAAATGGTAATAAAACAAGACCAGACATAATATCAGATTGAAAAAAGAAACAAATGACAGTTGTAATTTTTTTTTTTCAAAATTTTCTTAGTTAATGTAGAATAGCTAAAATACATGATATCTTCACAAAAAAGAATACGGTATGAAGTTAGCCAAATCAAATTAGCTATTATCTATTTATATATTAATTTTTTTTATTTTTATAGTAGCTTGATGAGAAACCAGTAATGTTAATAGCAGTCGAGGCCGCGGTCGAGTCACTAGTAAATATTTACATACAGCTACTCCCTTACTTTGTCCGTGGTTGTGTAAGTGTTGATCTCCATTACGGAGCTGTGCGATTTAAAGATATTGTAAGATATATTGTTTATTAAAATTATGTTTTTAAATTGAGCGGAGTATTATTTGTTTGCAATATTCTTTAATGATAAGGTCTTCCAGCCGGGCTGCTCAAAATTATAGACAGAAATTTCCTGTTATACCTTATGTCAATAATCAATATTATAAAATCAACATATCTGAAATATTTATATCATCATATTTAAGAGTTCTGGGATGTCGTTTATATCTATGTCTGAGGTAAGGCACAGTAGGAAATATCCTACCCTAAAATCTGGAACAACCCGACTGGGGAAGTACCTCAAGAGTACCCTACAAGAGTAAGGTGACCAGAGCTTCTGGGGGGAGCTGGGGGTACGGTCGGCAACGCGCTTGTGATGCTTTTGGTGTCGCAGGTGTCTATAGGCTACGGTGATCGCTTAGTATCAGATGATCCGTACGCTTGTTTGCCAACCATTGACCAAGTTTGTAACAAAAAAGTGAAATTCCACCAGTGGACGGTCACTCTAGTCATAGTGACAATGACAATGACAGTAGACCGGAGTCACCGCTGTAATTGTTAACTCGCTGAGCCGCGTTTACTCGCCGCTCGTGACTTGAATGACAATTTATTGTGATTTTATTATAATGTCACTTGTCGAACTAATAATATCATATAAATTATTGAATTATGTTGCTGTAGTAAAAGGTTAATTATGGATTCAAGTAAAAGGCTTGTGGCAATAACAAAGTACTTAATTGAAATTGTAAGAAGCATTATTAGTTATAACAATTAAAATAAACGACAAAGTAAAGTAATTTATTTCTAACTGAGCATTTATATATAACTTTACTGGTATCTTAAATGTATTTTGCAATTTATTCATCTATAGGAGTATAATTAATGAATTTAATTAATTTAATTATTTTTATTAAAATAAGTAATAAAATTAATATAACATTTTAATATCAAATAAACGCCTTACACGTAATGACCATCAGTTTTCTGTACTCTTGTGTAAATAATTCAGAAAACTTGCAGGATAAAAACACTAAGATCTAGACATCTGCAATTTCGATATAGTTAGATTCAAAACCCCGACCGCTAGTGCAACAGTCAGTGCTATTTATGATCAGTAGAGCAAATAGTTATTTTCCTAATATTTATGTTATTAATAAAAATAGTTTTGTGTATATAAATATTTTTTTTATTAACAGTACATTTTAAGCTTACATAGTTTACCAACAGCGTCATAAGTTAGGTACAAATTGATATTGTCACCTGCGGTCACTTTATAATTTATAAGACTGACTCAGTAAGAACTCGGTGATTCAACTGTGGGAAACATTGTTGTAGAACAGATACCAATTTAAACAAACAATGGAACAAAAGTTTAAAAATAATTTCCGATATTTATATATACTAGCCTGTTGGCGCGGTTTGACCTTGCTCTCCGCTTCAGTGGTTGTGGGTTCATTTCCGCCTGGGGACTCGGTATAATATATATATTTATTTACAAAAAATTCATTCGTTCTAGTATCTCTATCGATTCACCCTGTAATATCCCACAGCTGGGCATAGGTCTCTTTCCCTATGTAGGAGAAGGATCGAGCATAATCCACCACGCTGCTTCAATGTGGGTTGGCGGATATATTCCCTACTATGAGTAAGAATCGCTATCAGGTGTACATGATAACAACCGGGACCGACGGCTTAACGTGCTCTCCGAGGCGCGGCGGGGAGACCTACAAGGACTGCACAAACATCCAGACCACGGCAAATGTATGCTATCTCTATAAATATACCTAATTCGAAAAACAAAAATAATTACAAGGTTTTTGTAACATAGGTAATAAAAATAAAGTAACCGTACAACGCTGTACACGCCAGTAGCTCGCTTAAGATAATGCTGGTTAAACGAAGCATACGTATAATTTGATAATCTCGTCCGTCCAGTTTTGATGGCATTGTTACGTTTTAAACAACCTTGTTTAGAAGATGTCTTGTTTATTACAATATGCACTGTATAAATTGAATTAAAGTTTAGTAAAATATTGTCTAACGTAATTACACTTTTATAACAGTAAAACATTTTTAAAAATATGTCCTTTCTTTGTGTATATATATTTTTTATAAATCATACATGTTCTTGAAATATAACGTAGTATAACAAAATTTATGAATTATTACGAAAATAGAATGAATTAATATGTGATCGAATATCTCTAATATACTATTGTAATGTAATAATAATAGTAGTAAGCTTTGTTTCAAATAAACATTTCTAACAAATTGTATCAATTACAAAAATTTATTTATGCAAAAGGGTTTAAGGTTTAAATACATTAAAAAAAGTACAGACTGACCTATACGGGTTGTTAGTGTAATCTTTTTAAAAATCATTAAAATAAACCATTTAAAAAGTATTGTATTATTTCAACAAACAATATGCAACTATTCAATTATTAACTAAGCATAATAATATTAGAACATTGAATTCAAAATAACTGAAAATGATTGTATCACTAAATATATATGTATTTATACTTTCGTGGTCACTAACACTACGATTTATGTGTAAAACGGGTTATTTGTCAGGTTTGTTGGTGGTCATTATGAGTTTTTGATACTGAGGCAGTGCAAGATATACCCTGGTCAAAATCTCGAGCAAGCAAACTGGGAAAGTACCTCGACCTTACAGAAGATCACGGTTAAATAATACTGCTTTAAGCAATATCGTGTTCATTTCGTAATAAGGTGACCAGAGCTCCTGGGGGGGATTAGGGGTGGTCGCAACGCGCTTGCATGCTTCTGATGTTGTAGGCGTCTAAAACCCACGTTAATCGCTTGCCACCAGGTGAGCTGTACGCTTGTTTGTCGACCTAGTTGTATAAATAAAATAAAAATTTTGGTTTTATTGCAAGCGCCGTAGTCACGGAAGCGGTAAGCTAATGTTTATTGAATCAATTACGAAGTTCATTAACTGCACAGTTAGGTACTAATATTAATTATTAATTTATTACGCTTATAATATGATCTAACGGTTAGCTTGTTAACCAATTTTGTAGCACATATAAAATAGCGTTACGACTTTTAGCGAAGTAATTAACTGATATGAGTAGGTATTTGTTAATAAACACAATCGTGAGAAATCTTAAGTCTAGTTTTATAAAAAAATAACGGTATGTCGAAGACGCGGGTTCGAATCCCGCTGGAGCGGTCAATTTTTGATATGATATTCAAAAATGTTTAAAATAACATCTATTCACACTTCCATAAAAATCAACACAAAGTATTGACTATACATACACAGTTTTAATTGTTTTTTTTTTATATTTATTTATTTACACTTTCGCACACTAATACAAGGTTTTAACAGCATAACAAATGATATATAAAAATAGAATTTGCATCAGTTGCAACAGGCGGCCTTATCGCTAAAACAGCGATCTCTTCCAGGCAACCTTTGGGCAGAGGACTAAATAAGAAGTGTGGGATGGGCGCAAAAATGTTATGTAACATACACATGAACATATAATACTCACATACATTACATACACACACACCAAATACATTTACATACATATACATACATTCAGATATAGACATACATATACATACTCAAAAACATATATATATCAATTAAATAAAATATAGTATAATATTGTATAATCTCCTTGCAAAATCAAATATCCAGGATAACAATTGTGAAAATATGTTTCACCCTCGCAAACTACAACACTAGTTTATATAGAGAAGTGCAGAATGCTAATATTTTTTTACCGACTTCAAAAAAAGGAGGAGGTTACTCAATTCGACCGTATGTATATATATATATATATTTTAATGTATGTTCGGGGATAACTCCTTCGTTTATGAACCGATTTTGATAATTTATGTT
Source organism: Melitaea cinxia (assembly GCF_905220565.1). Classification (NCBI taxonomy): domain Eukaryota; kingdom Metazoa; phylum Arthropoda; class Insecta; order Lepidoptera; family Nymphalidae; genus Melitaea; species Melitaea cinxia. Next base: position 6,393,057 of record NC_059421.1, on the reverse strand, counting down.
TCGTTGGAAAGGAGATATAGTTTGGTACCATGATAAGGAAACCAGGATCTGATGATGGGATCACAGAGAAATCGAGGGAAACTCTTGAAAAGCCGCATAGCTTTTTAGTGGGTGTACTGATTTTGATGATTTTTAATTTAGTAGAAAGCCGATGTTTATTATGTGATCACATTTAAATTTCATCGAGATCTGATTACAACTTTTGGAGTAATCTTTGATAATGCTATTTACTCGACAATTTTTTTGTCTACCTACGTTGTATTACTTGTCAATATAATTGAAGTCGGTTAGGCGACCACTGGGCGACCACTAGTATCTAGAGATGTACATAATGTACAGCCGTTGTTTCAAATATTTGTTTTAACGTACGCAAATATATACCCGCGCGGTTGTCGAACTCGGTACTCGCCGGAAGCAGATAATAGCTTTTAGACATACCTGTTTAGTGTTTAGAATTTTTGGCTCAAAACGCTAATTAATTTGTTACATATAATAAATTATATTAGATAAATATTGATTTATACCATAAGATTTTGTCTCAAATCTAAAGGTTAATAATTCATATTTGCGAATACAAATAGCTAATAAATACAGTGAAATTTGATGGTGAAAAAGAATACATCAAAATTTTTTATCTGTTATATATCTTCATCCGTTAAATAGAGTTATCCACAATTGGAGAAACAGGCCCTAAGATGTACATATATATCGGTGTCATGTAGTTTCAAATTGACAATCGTTGTGATTAGTCCTTTTATAAGAAAAGAAAGAAAAAACATTTATTTGATCACACACAAGAGACAACAACAATAGTTTAGATGACTATAAGATTTTTTATGATTATAAGATTAGAGTATATAAGGTTTTTTATGACTATAAGATTTGAGTTTAGATGATTATAAGAGACGAGCTGTACCCTGCGCGCGTTGCTACGCTTTTTTTGGTCGTACCAACTCAGAAACCTTTGTGGGCTCATGCACAACACTTTGCTGAAGATCATGACATGATCAAATGCAAAGTTTACGATCCTATAAATGACATGCTTCAGCCTGTAATATCCCACTACTGGGCATAGGCCTCTTTCCCCATGTAGAAGAGATCAGAGCTTAATCCACCTCGCTGCTCCAATGCGGGTTGGCGGATATATTCTCTACTATGAGTAACGATCGCTATCAGGTGTACATGATAACAACCGGGACCGACGGCTTAGCGTGCTCTCAGAGGCACGATGGGGAGACCCACAAGGACTGCATAAACACCCAGACACAGCAAACACCTGTATGGCCAATACAAATGTTCGTCATGTGCAGGATCGAACCCGCAACCGCCAGCGCAACATGTACAATCCATGGCTTTTTATATATATAGATGAAGCGAAATAACTTTCACTATACACGAGATTAACTAAAGTTATTTTTATACGTCTTCGGTTCAGATGCACTGTTCCGTCGCGTGTGGACTTTTATACGACTTGTATGTTCGTAAAACTTTTGTAACTAATATAATCACTACACGAGTTCTTACAATCAAAAGTCGTATAGATTCAAGGTGTTGAAATATTTTGTCTTTGTTTAAACAAAAATAACATAATAATGAACATATTTCTCAGTTACATTTAAACAAGATTTAATGTGAAGGCTAAAGAATATTTTATTTTTATATTTTATTTCATCATCATTACAGCCTATACAGTCCACTGCTGGACACAAGTTTACGCCAAAAATAACGTGAACTCATGTGTTTTGCCACCTCCTTTCGAATAAAAAAAATCATCGAAATCGCTACCCTGTCAAAAGTTCTGAGGTAACAAACATAAAAAATATACAATCTAATTAAGTACTTCCTCATTTGTGTTTTGGAAGTCGTTTAACAAAACTAGTCTTGCCTCCAGTCTAAAGATTTTTAGTCACGATTAAACAAGAAAAAAGAGCTTTAAACCATTTATTTATCTTACAGATAATTTAATAATCAAAAAGAAAAAAAATACTATACGTAACTTTTTGTGTAGTTTCAGTAAAAGCGGATATTTTAATTATTACAACTCTAGTTTTAAGTGGAACGACTGAATTAAAATATTGTCCTTGTATGGAGACCTGTTCCTTGCAAGGCCGCTTGGAAGAGCTTATTAAAAGTTAAGTTTAATAAATAGTGATGACACCTTAAATAAAATAAAAGCAATTTACATGTTACACTATAAAACAAAGTGTTAATTAATAATTTGTTTCTTACATTTATCCGGTAAATAAACTAATTAAAAACTGTTTATTCGTTACAATGGCCTACCATGGTCCACGCATCTTATATTTAATTTGCAGTTACCGCCGTTTGAAAGAGTAGATTTCGCTAAATTACCAGCAAGGAAATGAAAAGTTAATCTTTTAGAAATCGTTAATACAATCATCACTTCAGCTTATCGCAGTCCACAGCTGGACATAGGCCTCCACAAGTTCACGCCAAAAACGGCGCGAACTCATTTGTTTTGCTCATAGTCAATGCGCTGGGCAGGCGGGTTGGTGGCCGCAGGGCTAGCTTTGTCGCACCTAAGATGCTGCTGCCCGTCTTCGGCTTGTGTATTTGAATGCCAGCAGTTGGGTGGGTATCCTGCCATCGTTCGGCTTTTTAAGTACCAAGGTGGTAGTGAAACTGTGTTATCCCTTAGTCGCCTCTTACGAAACTCACGGGAATAAAGAGGGTGGTATATTCTTTACTGCCGTTACCACACAGCAGATAAAAAATACATTACTTAAATTATTATTATTACTAATTTAAAATCAAAGGCTCGACTTTAAAATAATATATTATAAATTTGTTTTGTTTCATTCCAGGGTTATTTACACGTTTGGAAGCGGGATGCGACATTCTCTGAAGACGAACTCAACGAACTGTTCAACAACATTGAAGATATTTACGCTTTCAATAAGTAAGTCACTCTATTTGTCTTCTTAAATAGCACTTTAATGCATAATAAAAATACATTACTTTTTTACTGATGAACAATAATTACACTACTTATTGTAGGTAGAAAAAAAAACAGAAATAAATTATCAACTGTCAAACAAAGATGCATAAAGGCGGTCTTATATGATAGCCATTCTATCCAGACAACCTTATAGATGAAACAAATCTATAGAATAAAAAAAATAACCCTTCATACTCACTGGTTCTCAGAGAAATTCTGTGTCTCTGACACTGATCTAGTAACACAGACCACAATTACAAACTGATCAAATAAGGATCACACTACATCATTTATCAAAAATATCTGCATAGCTTGTACAGACATTTGCCATATGCGTAGATCGAACCCGCGATCGCTTGTAAACTAGTCAGTTGCTGTGCCACCACTACATCTGTATTGTAAGACATTAAGATAATTGGTATTATTCTAAAGACATAAAATACTATGTATTCTCCAGTTACTTATGTGTTTGATTTTATATTATAATAATAAAATCAACTTCATAAGAAAACTATCTGCCAAGTGGAGTAGTGGCTGTTTAAGCTGGAGAGAGCCTTTTGTCCAGCAGCCGAATAGATACTTACAGGATATTATTTAGTTCAGACTGACGGCAGAATTCTAAAAAATCCGAATTCCGATTATGCTCAAACCCTTCATTGTGTTTGTAAAAATTACTACAATATTACTGACCTTCAAATAGTATTAAACATGTGAACAAAATAAGACCGCAGTAAAATAACAACCCCAGCATTACTTATCGTCGAAATTCACGACTAGCTGTCTTACTTTGACATATTGTGGGGGGAGTGTTCTTGAGTCTTTTAATATGTGACATTGAGAGAGGGGACGGACTTAAGAGATAAAAATGAATAAAAGAGAAATAAATAAAGGGGAAAATAATCATTAGGCTGCTTTTAAAATATTTTTATAGCGACATAATTTATTTTGATTTGTTCAAAATTAAGAAATCTAATCAAACCGTTTTCTTCTCCGTAAACAGTAATAGAGCCTATTTTGTTGTTGGCGCATAAAAACTTATCGTACAAATAAGTTAACGACAGGCTATCTTTAATGTAATATATAAAATTCTCGTGTCGCGGTGTTTGTAGTTAAACTCCTCCGAAACAGCTTGACCGATTCTCATGAAATTTTGTGTGCATATCGGGTAGGTCTGAGAATCGAACAACATCTATTTTTCATACCCCTAAATGTTAAGGTTAGTCCACCCCAATTTTTTTTTAATTTTTAGATAAATTATTAATTTTTTATTTTATTATGATTTGGCGTTGAAAAATACATAAAACCCTAAATTTTCACCCTTCTACCACCAACCCCTTTTTTAAATAGCGTTTAGCGGCAAGACAACGTTTGCCGAGTCAGCTAGTATTATCATATAATTTATGATGACTCAAGGCTAGGATTATTTAATTTCAATGAATGAACTACAACTTTTGATCTCACATCTTAAGAAGAAAATATTCAACACATTAATAAGTTAGTGAATGTACATTCCTTTATATTTCGTGCCCCGGCGGGGTCCTTAATTATCTTTTGTAATTTTTTTTTTTTTATTAATAAAATGTAAATTATAGTTGTGAAATAAATAAATAAGTAAAAGAAAAATGTATAAAATATTGAATTTATCCACAACGTTAGAGTAAATTTGTTTCTATAAAACAATTTAAATTCGGCCCTGTGACGAGGGTGTAAACCTAATAGGGTGGCCCTGAATGGCGGAGGGTACGGTTTTTATTAAAGAATTTGCTTGACTGTCTGTACGTGAAAGATGCGGGAATAGGGAAATATTTTGATTGTGTCAGATGTTTTTGCTTTTAGTTATCTTATTGTAATCTTTGCATATATTTTCCTGCATATTATAAAAGGAAAACTTATGCAGATTGAGCTGAACCTTGTTATATTATTAAATAGGTGAACTCAGATTTAGTATTCAGAACAGAAATTCTGGATTAAGAACGTATATACTACTTTTTGTCATGAAATTGGAGTTCGTGTATTATACGAGAACTCTGAGGTACTACAGTACAGTAAGGGAGTGTAATACGAAATAGAAAAAAATTCAATGTTTAATTTTAAAGGCATTTAGCTCTTCCAATACGTCACGTAGATCAGTGCGCTATATATTTACGGGTTTGAGAATGGATAGGTTCAGCTGATTGCATTAATTTGGCCGGACAAAACTAAGTAAACAGTCGACGCTCCGTCAACACAGTGGTCTCAGTCGCTGTCTATTGCGTTAGCAGTTATGAGATCGACTCCCCGTTAAAGACAATTCTTTGTCAATATATTGCTTATGCAGTATTAATGTGTGTTGTGGTTAGGTTATGTATTTTCTGTACCATTGCTTGTTGTAATGTTAGTTTTAAGTTTTGTATACGTAAATAAATAAATAAATTAATTAATTGTTGAGCGGGGGGTTGGGGGGGGGGGTTTGAACCCAGCAAAATGGGACGCTAATCAGTGCAAAACTTAATGTATAATCACATTTTATAATAATTACAATATAACCTTTTTTTTGTAATAGATTTGCAAACAACTTTCAAACTTTGAAAAGGATTGTCATCTTCTACTGCAGGATCTCTTAAGATTCGAAAATTATTGTTTCATGAATAATTTAGATATAAATGTCGCAAAATGCTTTTCGATCACATTTTCTCTTAAAATTAATAACATCAAATTTAAATATCTACTAAGACAGCAGGAGCTTAAAGTAGTAAATGAAATACGAGACTTAGGCTAACGCCTTCGAAAAACGAAAAAAAAACCGACTTCAATTACATCGACAAGTAATACAACGTAGATCGACGAAAAAATAGTCAAGCAACTACGCGTTATCAAAGATTACTCAAAAAGTATTTATCAGATCTCGATACATGTGACCCATGTGACCATATGATAAACATCAGCATTCGATTAAATTAAAAATTATCAAAATCGGTACACCCAGTAAAAAGTTGTTACGGATTTTCGAGAGTTTCCCTCGATTTCTCTGGGATCCCATCATCAGATCCTTGTTTCCTTATCACGGTACCAAACTAGGGATATACCCTTTCCAACAAAAAAAGAATTATCAAAATCGGTACATCCAGTAGAAAGTTATGCGGTATAATACAACGTAGGTCGACGAAAAAAGCGTCAAGTAAAAACGCATTATTAGATATTAAAAAAAATACAGTCGAATTGAGAACCTCCTCCTTTTTTGGAAGTCGGTTAACAAAATAAAATAAAAACAGTATACGTTTAAACTTAATATTCAAGTTTTAAAGTGATTACTTACTGTGTTTTTTGCTGTACCAGCTCTTCGGATAAATGTGAAGTTACTCGTATTTGCTCATTGTCAAACTCGCGAATTTACAATATATTCTGTTTGATTTACGTAATCTTTCAACAAAGTATTAGAAAACAAAAAAAAAGACGAATTGGTTTAGTTATTTTCTAGTTTGAGCTTAGTAATATAATTATGTTACTGTTAATATTGTATAATTATACAAATTACAGTGACAATTAAAAGGTATGTAACGCGAAAGTCCCCGCGTCGGATCCTATTTCACGCCCCGTTAACTTGATATCCCCCGCGTTCATTTGTTTGCGCACACAGTGTTATATTAATGCACTTTTATCCAAATGCGGTTAACCACACTAGCCTGAGGGCTTTGTCGATTTTCTATTTTATAAAAGTAGCAACGTTTGCCTTGATTTTATTGTTAATATCTAAAAATAGGTTCGCTTTTATTCCTGTTTTTGCAGATTGTTTTTGAAGTGTTCTTAAAACTGAATGGATAGCTTTTTTTTTACCTTTATATTTAAAAATGCAAGTTGCTAAATTAAAATTTTAAAATTTGTTAATGTTAAAAAAAATACAACCTTATATGTCAATCTTTCGGTAGTTGAAAAAATATGAAATATACATACACACTAAAATAAGGCAGTTAGTTACGCGTCCATTTAAAACAAGAAAAAACACACGAGCCAATTAAAATCTGAGCCTAAGCCTTTCCCACGACCAACAAAAGCCTTATTTTCCATACTTTCATACTAAATTATGGCCTAAACTTTTTGCCTATACAAAACGAAATCCCCAAACGACCCTATTGTTCCCAGTTTACGATCCTTTACCGCGTACGTGCAACTTACGTGACTTTAAGAACAGTTTGTCCCTTTGTTCACACTTGGACCTGTGGCTATCCAAGGTCTGAGGGCAATAAATCTTAAAATTTCTTTACCCTTCAATCTTCCTAGGCACGTTCGTTATTGCGAATGAGCGAAAATGAACAATTGTTTACGCTAGGGTTGCCAACCATACTTTATAATAAAGTATTTTACTTTATTTTTGGTAAATATACTTTATACTTTTGCATACAAATAAAGTATATGAAAATACTTTATTTTCAATCTTTACTGTGATGCGTGAAACAAGATACTCATTATGGGTACTTAACTATTTAACGGTACACATAAGGTAAAACGGATGATGGAAAGGATTTAAAATTACTGAACGAAATGTTAGATGACAGATGTGGTGTTTTGAATGTGACAGGACAGGTGACAATCTGACATTTGTCACAGATGTCACTACTCACTATCAACGATATTGTAGAAAAATTGACCGTTGGCTTTGTTTATATGCAGTTAAGGAATCAATGGTTGGAAAAATTGTTTGACCTTAGCGAAGATAACTGGCTTTCAATACTCCCTAACGTGTCCTTAAAAAATGCGGTTAAATTTGAAAATTTTGAAATGATAATTATAAAAACTAAATTACAAGACGGATTAAATGTTAAGATGCAGGATATATATTCCGAATGTATAAGACAAAAAAAAATCACTAATGATGATAAAAAAATTTCAGTGAAAAGTACAGTTGAAAAATGGCAATATATACTTAAAAATGCACCTGATAGCTTACCAAATATAAAAAAAAATTCTTACTTACTTTCTGTTCCCACTACTTAAGCTTTTACTGAAAGGGTTTTTTTAGTAATGAATCTAAAGTAGCGAGAAGAGAGAAATATAGCGTCAATAAATTTAATTAGAAACGAATTTTTATTTATATAAATTTAAATAATGATTTTTAAACAAGTTTGAAACATTTAAATATAACAAAAAATTGTTAGCATGTGCTAAAGGCACACAAAAATACGTTTTTAAAGCAATAAAAACATAAAATTTGAAAAATACTTTTTTTTTCTTCCAAATACTTTATTTTTTCCTATCCAAACCATTTTATACGTTTTTTTTTGTCAAAAAAAGTTGGCAACCCTAGTTTACGCGTAAATATCTTAACACTGAAAACACTAATAAACAATAACTTAACACAGGTAAAGTGAAATATTGTTTTCAATTATAATATTACGTATACCATTAGAGGCCATTGACGTTAAGAATAGCTTGAAATAAAAATCAATAGATTCTTCATAATTACTACACTAGCGTAATTGTAAGCTTAAAAGTCACTTCTTAAGGCGAAGAATCTAATTCTTATCTGAACGTAAATCTTCGTTAAATAATAATTATTGAAAAAAAAAAAAATTTGATCACATTCAGATCGCTCGTAATTTATTTTTCCTTTCAATACTTTTTTTTCACTTTTTACTATTTACAAAGGCTAAAAGCATTGAGACCAGTACGTCTATATGTACATTATATACAGAATAGTCTTGACACTTTATATACATATAAGATATATCGATTCTAAGCCACAGGTTATGTGCACACATTAGTTTTATTTTCCTAAAGTAAATCTTGTAATTAATTTCTATTTTCCAGATCTCTATGCAGCGAACTCAATAGCTGTCGTCTAGACGCGACGTGCATTGCTCGTTGCTTCGTCAATAATACAACTGGCTTCTCTGTCTACACCTCGTATTGCACTGGCTACCCGAGGACGATGGAGAGATTGGCCGCTTTGGCTTCTCGGCCTCAGAGTGCCCGGGAGTTCAGAGAGAGGCAGATCGAGTTGATGCATCCTTTGCCATTGGCGTCCTATCTTTTGAAGCCAGTGCAGAGGATTTTGAAATACCATCTGTTACTACAGGTAATTTATAATCATTTAAAAATCGATTTCGAATTTTGAAATCGACATCGACTCTTTCAATTTCGGTCAAAGGATGTAAAATAAACTTGTTAGTTGGTATTTTAGATGTAAGTACTCTTAAACATACTTTAAGAGTACTAATCTGGTAGTTAAGAAACAGTTGAGAGTCATTGGGATGATTTTAGCTAAATATTCAAATATTTGAAGTAATTTTCTGTTATTTTTTTCAGAACGTGGTGAAACAATGTGCCTCGTGTGAGACGGAGTACGCGCTCCTGAAGATGACGGGCATCGCGCACCACATCGACGACATGAAGAGACGACACGAACACGCTGTTAGAGTTCAGGTGAGGAACTAAATAAAAAGGCAGTATTATGTCTTAAATAGTTATGATACTATGATGTATGTTAATAAATTGAAATTACATTCGTATACAAAGACAATGTTACATAATGAAAGTGACATAGCGTCAGTAATATCTGGATCACTGTAACATTGTTCTACCAAACGCGCGTATCTTTTTCCGATTGACTGACGTACTACGGATTGTTGTTGAATCTCGGTACTCGGTTATTATTGTTTCACAGCGTCTTTCACAGGAGAGGTTTTGTAAGTGTACACGTTCCACATGTTTTTTTTTTTTTAATGAAATGAAAGTAAAAATGACAATCTCTATTTTAGTTTATTTGTTGTAATATATGAGCTGCTCAGCTGCCATCAATTGTATTAAACCGTCCAACGGTGGTCAGAGCATGAGCAATTAGTACATTGCCAAAGCTTTACATTTCAAAGAATAATATATTGATTGGCCTATTTGCACATTTATTAGTGACCGCTTCTTTCCACTAAAAATGTTGTGGTTTCAATTACCACCCCGAGTCTGGATATAATTAATATTAATTTGTAAATATAATTATTTTTATACGTACATTTGAACTACACACATACACCGTGACTCCGCTTTTGCGCAACGATCACAGCACTGGTTTGTGGCTGTTGCGCTGGCGGTTGCGGGTTCAATCCCCGCACAATACAAATATTTGTATTGGCCATACAAATGTTTGCCGTGGTCTTGGTGTTGGTGCAGTCCTCGTGGGTCTCCCCACCGTACCTGAGAGCACGTTAAGCCGTCGGTCCCGGTTGTTATCATGTATACCTGATAGCGATCGTTACTCATAGTAAGGAATATATTCACCAAACCACAATGGAGCAGCGTGGGGAAAGAGGCATATGCCCAGCAGTGGGATATTACAGGCTGAAGCGATACGTACATTTATCACACAAAAGCGTTTCCTTCTATCAGCTGGATGTTTCCTAAAACCTAGGCTTTTAGTTACCTTAGGAGTAAACGACCTTACGAGTACCATATGTGTATGTGTATTTTAAATACACATTTATGACTGTGTACCTGTGTTTGCAATAATTCTTCATACAGTGATATTTTTTTTTTAAATTGAAATAAAATATTTCCCATTACAGGAAATCCAGTCGTTATTATACGGATGGAACGGACCTGATTTGACAACTTACGGAGAGTTGTGCGCCGAAGGGACCTTTAGGTATAATTTACTCAAATTGAAATCAATATACTCGTAACGTACTGATTTGTATGTAGAAATAGTCTTGTGATACGAACACGTGAACAATGAATAGGAAAGGATTCAAAGGCTTTTACTGCTTGATTTGCAAATGCTGAATTTTTAAATACGAAAGTTTATATTAAAGAAATTAATGTATTAGGGCTTAGGGGAAGAAAACTCTGGAGAAAAGTTCCGATAATTCGTAATGAAACTCATGTTGTATTAAGCTTTATATCTTATCCTTTCATCCTTTTCTTTTCCTTTATTACAACAATAGTCTTATTTACATTTCATATACATTTACCAAAGGTAAACTAATCTTCATTTCAAAAATTTTACCAACTAACTTGAAACCTCTAACATGGATATTTTTTTTGGTCTCTAAATTAAGTCATACGTTTTCTAGAGTGTTCGGCGCAAAGGCAATGCGTCACGCCTTTCTCTTCGACAAAATGCTCCTTGTGACCAAGAACAGGGAGGATGGAATCCTTGCGTACAAGTCCCATATTATGGTAAGTTTGCAAATAGTAAAGACAAAATTATTTGTAGAGATATCAGTAAATTTTTAACTATAAGACAAATATAAATATGTATCCCCAAAATGTCTGCAAGAGTATTAATTTCAAATGACTGAACCAAATTGGATAACTTTGTTTTATGTGTTCGTTATAGTTAGGATAAAGTTCATTAAAAAAATGTTGCGGTACAAAGTTCGCCGGGTCAGCTAGTATTTGTATGATATTAGTTCAGGACTTGTTAAAGTGTTACTTGGTGACGACAGTGCAACAACATGATGCTGGTGGAGTCGATCGCGGGCGCGCCGCTGTCGTTCCACGTGATCCCGTGGGACGCGCCGCGCGCACAGCTCACCCTGCAGGCGCGCTCGCCGCGCCACAAGCGGGAGTGGACCTTGTTACTGAAGCGGGTGAGTGGACACTCATACAGCGTGGTGCAGGCGGAGTCGTTCCACGTGATCCCGTGGGACGCGCCGCGCGCACAGCTCACCCTGCAGGCGCGCTCGCCGCGCCACAAGCGGGAGTGGACCTTGTTACTGAAGCGGGTGAGTGGACACTCATACAGCGTGGTGCAGGCGGAGTCGTTCCACGTGATCCCGTGGGACGCGCCGCGCGCACAGCTCACCCTGCAGACGCGCTCGCCGCGCCACAAGCGGGAGTGGACCTTGTTACTGAAGCGGGTGAGTGGACACTCATACAGCGTGGTGCAGGCGGAGTCGTTCCACGTGATCCCGTGGGACGCGCCGCGCGCACAGCTCACCCTGCAGGCGCGCTCGCCGCGCCACAAGCGGGAGTGGACCTTGTTACTGAAGCGGGTGAGTGGACACTCATACAGCGTGGTGCAGGCGGAGTCGTTCCACGTGATCCCGTGGGACGCGCCGCGCGCACAGCTCACCCTGCAGGCGCGCTCGCCGCGCCACAAGCGGGAGTGGACCTTGTTACTGAAGCGGGTGAGTGGACACTCATACAGCGTGGTGCAGGCGGAGTCGTTCCACGTGATCCCGTGGGACGCGCCGCGCGCACAGCTCACCCTGCAGGCGCGCTCGCCGCGCCACAAGCGGGAGTGGACCTTGTTACTGAAGCGGGTGAGTGGACACTCATACAGCGTGGTGCAGGCGGAGTCGTTCCACGTGATCCCGTGGGACGCGCCGCGCGCACAGCTCACTCTGCAGGCGCGCTCGCCGCGCCACAAGCGGGAGTGGACCTTGTTACTGAAGCGGGTGAGTGGACACTCATACAGCGTGGTGCAGGCGGAGTCGTTCCACGTGATCCCGTGGGACGCGCCGCGCGCACAGCTCACCCTGCAGGCGCGCTCGCCGCGCCACAAGCGGGAGTGGACCTTGTTACTGAAGCGGGTGAGTGGACACTCATACAGCGTGGTGCAGGCGGAGTCGTTCCACGTGATCCCGTGGGACGCGCCGCGCGCACAGCTCACCCTGCAGGCGCGCTCGCCGCGCTACAAACGGGAGTGGACCTTGTTACTGAAGCGGATAAGCTTATGTTTACCGAAAATAACATTCACAGAGAAAGAGTATATGGTATGATTAATTGATTTAGATTTTTAATCCCCTCGCTCTACGTAAGCCTGTTTCTCCATTTAGGAAAACCGTTGGAACTTTATCTAACATGTTCTTCCTCTGCGAGTTGGATTACCTACTAAGATTAACGACCACATAAAGTGACATATTTATATGCTTTAAGCGGAAACAAGTATTTGTACAAATATGTTTTGTATAAATTGTATTTTTTATAATCGAAATTATTTGACCTTACCGTTTAAGTATTTTAAATAACATTATATATTTAAATATTTTTGTGCAAACTGTGTTTGTAATAAATAGAGAGAGTTATGGAGAATATTATTTTATTTTTAGGTAATATTAGAGAATTACAATGCTGTCATTCCATCTCATGCGAGGCAATTAGTTATGGAGCTGGGACAAAATAAAACTGATGGTAAGTTTATTTTTGAATTAAAACTGACTAAAGTAGGATTACTCCAAAATTAAAAAGTAATATGACGTACGGTTCTGAACTAAAAATATAATTTATAGTTTGTGTCGTTGCAGATGATATACTGGCGGAGAAGTCACACAACCTCATAACACAAGCGTCGATGAGAAAACAACTATCAGCGCCTGAATATCTTGAAAAAAGAAAATTAGAAAGAGAAAGAAGAAAATCATTTGAAAATGGAACCAGAGGAAGATTAAAGAAAGCTAATCGAAAATATACCATCAAAAATTCCCGAGATGAAGGTCAAGATTGTGACTGCGTTCAATATTCTGCTGAAAAAGGAATAGACTACACTTGTGATAATTGTTACATCGATCTCTGTTCAGATTGTGAAACAGAGATCGCTAAAGATAAAGTTAAAGATGACAAATGTTCATGTAAAAATGCTCCAAACGATACAAGGGAAAAGTGCCCGGAATGTGATAGGGCGTTACATTATATAGACGCTGGTAGTACTGAACAAATTGAAAGAAATAAATCATCTTGCAAATGTTCAGATTTTAAGTCATCTCAAGAGAGTTTTACAAAGGAATTCAGCGGTTCGTTGAAGAAAACTAGGGGTTATCACTCGTCTGACAATATTGTAGGCTACACAGATAGTAAGAGTAAAGAAGATTTGACAGAAATTAATAGCGCATCTAATGTTAAAAATATCCAAAAAACCTGCTTAAAATGTGCGAAGATTAAAGAAAATATTCCAGTAACAGATTCTATGACCACTTTACATTCAAGAAAATCAAGATGCAATGAGACCGAAAAACACAGGACGGATACGTTACGTTCAAAGTCTAAAGATGATCCACAAAGATCCAAATTATCAAAAATTGGTACGTGGAGAAGAAAGTCGGAACCAGGTTTACAAAACTCGGTTATAATTATGAAAAAATCACAAGATAGTGACAGTGAGAGAACGGATAGCAAAGGAAGTGAAAAAATAGAATTCGAATGTCGAAATTGTGGATCTAATAAAATAACTAAGAAAACCAAAGGCAATGAAGGACCGATCATTTCTGACCCTGAAATAGACAGAAAGAGAGGCACTAATATTATAGTAAAACCGAATATAGAAATAAAGATGTACAATACTAAAAATATACCAAAGAAAATTTCGAAGATTAAAAAAAATAGAGCGAAGGGCTTACGCCTCGGGTCAGACACGACAACACGGTTTTATACAGATTTCTCGACCGATGTATCTACGGAAAACATATTGCACATATCTGAATCAAATGACAGCCTTAATGTTGAAAAATCAAAGATCCAACCGATTCTTCATATTCCAGAAAAGATAAGTAAAGACGAAGACATTGATGAAGAAACATATAAGAAATTAATAGAAAAGACTGATTCGTTCAAGAAGAACGAATTAGAAAAGGTCAAGTACTTAAATAAACAAAAAGTTATTAACGAAGGAACTGAGTCGGAAGATAAATCTCACGACATTTCAGAGCAGCAGGAGGAAGTTCAAGAAAGTTGTGAAGAAATCGAACAACCTTTAGAACAAATAATATCACAATTACTAATGCAAAACCGAGAATTCCAAAAGTTACTTAAAAAACAGCAACAAAGAAATACTGCTCAAAGAAGGCATCAACGACTTTTAAAGTCTCACTCAAACCCCGATCAAGTCATATCAGCCAAAAACGAACTAACAAAGTTGAAGCCAAAGTACACTCGTCAAATGTCTGAAAATATTGAATTAAATATCAATGAACATGAAAATCCAGAACGTAATGCTCATAGTGATATCGATGACGTGTCTGATGAAGATCATATTTACGAAACATTAAGAATAGAAAACAGAGCTGAAAATAATTTACACGAACTTTGCAATAAAAGTAAAGTAATACAACATAATATACATGTGTCTCGACCTAAAAGATTACCATCCCCGCAGAACTCTTCAGAATTAGTTAAAACGCACGGACCTGAATCAGATTATGTATACTTATCGTTCGATCAAATCAAACGTCGTGAAAGTTTAGAAGACGGAATATATGACGTGCCAGTGAAGTCTCCAGAAAAAGTATCTAAAGTCGATAAAAACGTAAATGACTATTACGTTACAATGGATAGTCCAGCAAAGGCGAGTAACGAAGAAAATATTTATGACAATCTTATAGAAGTTTGTAGACGAAAAAAAGATGTTCCAAATACGCTGCCCGGTGACTATTTACCTATGAGTCCCGATCAACAGAGCCCCAATACGCCCGAAATATGGCTGAGCCGCCAAAAAGAACATTTTAACGTTTCTAGAGATAGGAAATCGGGTTCATTGCCCAGAAGTTTTCAGGTAGTGACGAGTGGCAAAGAAGATAATAATTTGAGTACATTTAAGTGCAAACCGAACAGTAATAGCAAAACTTATCTGAATAGAGACGGAAAAGTAATGAGTGCTGATCGCCCATTCACAATCGCTTCAGATCAAAGTGAAATTAGCTATGAAAATGTAGAAACATATATGAGTGAAGGTGATATTTTAAAATTTAACAAAAACTCAAAATCGAAAGAAGATGAATATACACAAAATATTAGCCAATCCACCTTAGAATTAGAAGAAGAAATTGATCGATGTTATAAGAATAATTTTGAAAAAGTTGACTTAGATACTAATAAAAATGAAAATCCTCTCAATACATCTCAACCTAACTTAAATGTATCTACCACGTCTTCTTGTGAAGCTTTGACTACTGAGCAAAATGACGGAAAAGCTAAAAATGTAGATGTCATACACCCTGAGCACAAAATATACAAGCCTACAAGTAACGTCTTATCACTGAAAAATGTCCTTAGTCGTTTTAAAAGTCGGACTCCACCTAAAAATAATGATGATGTGGAGATAAATGCGAATGATCAAACTGTAGAAAATTCAAAGACTGATTTAAAGAGTCCGACAAGTGAAAAAAGATCAGCTCTAAACCCAAGAAGTTACTCGAAAAATCTATTGCAAAGATTCAGAAGTATAATCGGCGATGAACAGCCGGATGATAATCAAAATAAATGTGAAAATAATAAAACTAAAAATGAAGACTCTCAAAACATATCAAAAAGTGAAATAAAAGTTATAATAACATCAACTGATAACAGTCCCACAACATCGACTATGGTATATTCGATCAAAACTGATCCACTTAGTAAGAGTGTCTGTGATCATACAACTATGAGCGAAAGTCAGAAAGAGAAAAATAATTTAGAAATTTTATCTCAAAGTTGCGAAAATATTAACCAAAAATCTAATTTACTGCCGAATTACGAAAAAAGCATCAGTATGGTCACGAATGTATCGAGTTCACTAGCAAGTACACCGTCGCCCTCAAAGTCTAATAACAGTTCGTACCAAAGTCTTAATAAATTGCCTGTTTACATGCAAGGCAGCAAACATTTAGGTGCCAGAATAGCCCAGTCGGACTATGTTGATCCAATGACTCTAATGAGTGAAAAGAATGCTCTTAAAAATGTTAATGTACTAATAAATAAAAACGCTATAAGACCAGACAGTCTTTTTTCTAACTCATCTTTTGTAACATCGTCAAGTGAAAGTACATATCAGGAGAGTCAAATCAAAACAAATACTTCCCAGCAAACTTTAACCGAAAAGACGACAGCATCAAAAGCGAATTCAGATGAAAGCTATTATGAAAAATCATTTGAGAAAATAGAACAGCTAACAGATGCTGACATGTTTAGAGACTCAGCTGTGTATTCTGATCAAGAAGATATTGATGACACATTTTCAGATACTAAGACTAAAGTTTTCAATAAAGGTATGACGCGAGTTGAGAGTATCAAGCGTGAATCGTCGTTCAAAACGAAAAAGACTGTCGTGACAACCAATACTTCTGACAAAAAATGTACTCAATCTAACGTAATTACAATAACGAACAAAATTATTCATACGGAAAGCAATCGAAATACAAGTAAAGTAGAAAAAGTTGATACAGATGAAAAAAGTGTCGTCAAACCGAAGGTAGCTCCTCCGGTGGCAATCAAACCCAAAATAACAACTGCACCATCTGTTGCAGCAGTACCTCCTAAAATAACAATTACTAAGAACAATTTAACTAAGAGTCAAGAACAGTCATCGTCCTCTGAATCTGTCAACACACGGACTATTAGGAGAAATACAAGTTACAAAACATCTTTTGTCAGATCAGATTCTACACCAGTAGCACAAAAAGAAAAAACAGATTTAGGAAACCAAGTGGCTAAATCTGAAAGTAAAACGATAGAAACGAAAGAGAAGATCGAAGAGGAGTTAAAGCCACAGGGAAACATACAAATGAAACGCTTAAGCTTCGAAAGAGCTAGTCTTGACTCAGCGACAAGAAAGACAAAACCTATCTTAGAAACCAAACGCCAGTCCATAGAGCAACCATCAACGTCTAAATCAGTTTTGGAGAGGCGGTTAGAGATTGAACAAATGACAAAAGTTCATATAAATAAATCGATACAGAGTAAAAAGCCGATACAATTAGCTAAACCTAAATCGATTACACCCAAAATGGCGTCATTTGAACGAAGCGTCAGCGAAAACAGGACTAAAGAACGTAATGTCAATACAAACGTCGGTAGTCTAAGGCCGAATATTCCTTTAAATAAAAATAGTGTTAATGAACAAAGCCCCGATGCAAACGACAATGATCCAAAGGAAAGCTGGGTTAAACAAGTTGTCAATAAATTTCAATGAGCTTATTGAGTGATACTTTTGCATTTACAAAAAAAATCCGTCTGATTTTTTACTCCACTTTTTGATAACCACTCTGGTAGTTTTTAAATATTGTTAATTATTATAAAATTGTAAATAGCGTTTGTTTTTATCAAATCTCCTCGAGCTTTGATATCTTGTGCCATAGACAAGATAAATAATTTTGGCGGTACGTTATCACAACAACGCACGAATATAAACACACATTGTACATAAAGATTTGTTAATATGCTTATATTGCTATGTATTTATCCAAAAGTGCCATCTTAAATATATAGAATAAGATAATCTATATATTTACAAAAGATAACGATTCTTGTGCAATGGAATACGATAACATTTTAAAAGTATTTATTTTTTTAGCATAAGATTTTTTTTAACTACTAACACCAAAAAGTAGAATTTTTATTTTTAGGTTATGGTTTTTTTTTTGCGATTTATGATAAAAGAAATAAAAAATTACATTCCGATATTCATCACTTCAGCCTGTAATGATCTGAAAAATAGGGTTTTGCTATATTTTTAACAACAGACTATATGAATTTTTAAAAGAATTTGAAAGCTAAACTTTTCGAATATTCTTCTGAAATTTATTTTAATTAGAAGAAATACATGTGACAGCATTACGCCTACATCAACATAGATTTAAAAAAAAAAACTTTTTTTATGTTGGCAACATTTTATTAATTTTATCGCATCAGAAGACAAGTATACTTAACTCGTTGAGACTGTTAGTACATTAAGTATTATTTCTCGTTTAATGACTATAATTATATTAATGTTACATGT
Source organism: Melitaea cinxia (assembly GCF_905220565.1). Classification (NCBI taxonomy): domain Eukaryota; kingdom Metazoa; phylum Arthropoda; class Insecta; order Lepidoptera; family Nymphalidae; genus Melitaea; species Melitaea cinxia. Next base: position 6,374,440 of record NC_059421.1, on the reverse strand, counting down.
GACTACTAACATTATAATAATAATAAAAAATCTCAAAAACGTACGATGTACTCTACTTAAAGTCAAATTTTTGTATGCACTTTTAATCATAATATTATGCGGCCTGTATGGAATTAATAATCGATATTATATTTTGTAATATTTTACGAAAATTTTATCATATTTAGAACAGGTTTACATATGCACATATTACATACATATATTTATTTATTTTCATTTGGACAAACAGTAGTTGCTACATTACAATTTTCACATAAATAAACATAATAATATCTCATCCCATCTAAAACCTATTACCAATAAATATAATTAAATAATACAGTTGTGTATCTTGTGCCTAAATAATTGCTAACAACGGTATGTTGTATATGAGGGTTGATTTAAAACCTCTCACTTGTATCCACCTGTATATGAATTAAATAATCGGCACACATATAAAATAGGCAAAAACTGTAAGAATTTTGTCAATGATGGAAACTCATTTTTAAGTAACCCTTTTTAACATAAATATACCTACATGAAAATCTACTAATCGTTCTACTTTCAATATAATCATAAAATTTCATAATTACAATATGTGGATATGTAAACACTTTATAAAAATATAACTATTAAGTGTAATCATGCCTTAAGTTCAAAAAAAAAGTAAAGTTTTGCGAATGAAAAATGTTAAAAAATGTATAATTCATTGAAATTGTGAAATGAAATTGAAATAAACTATGAATTCAACCCTGTTATTCTGTTTTTGGTAAAAAAAAGTTTTTAAACAAAAAATATTATTAATGAATCGTAAAGTTCGAGAAAATTTAAGATTTTAATACAAGTCATGTCCGCGTGAAATGATGGCAAAATGTTGGCAGCCTTACTCTGTTTTTTCTTTCTCATGCTTTGCTTATAGGTTGTCTAGAAGAGATCGCATTGTTAGCGATAAGATCTTTTTTAACAAATTTTAGTTTTTCTTCCATTTTTCTGTGTGAAATTTATAACTGATTTGTACACTATCAAGTATGTTTATTATGTATTTGTTGAATCGCTATTCCGATTCGCTAGTGTCGTGCTTGCAGCGCTTCTGTCACCAGTTTCTGTCACGGACAGTTTGAAGTCATAAATCTGTTTTTTTTTATTTATTTATTTATTATTCTGTGTTATGATTAAACTTTTGTTAACTAAGATATTAGCAATTTTTTGATTTTAATGACATTAATTCTTATTTCTTATTGTATATTTTAGAGGAATTTAAAATGTTTTTCATTCGCAATACACACGAATATCGTACAATTGAAGTTGTGAACGAAAATAACGCATTACGTAGAGTTTGTTAGTATTGTTTATTATTAAGTATTATTAACGCATATTGCCCATATCGAAGTAGACTTTGATAATAATAAAATGATTTTCATAAAAATATACCTACTTTTATTTTATTACCCATTTTTACAACATTCTTAACAAATGTACATTTTTTCGAAAAAATTTTTTTGAAGGATTCGTACTGAAGTCGAAACAGTTATGTTTAGTTGTCTCATCATCATCGTCATTTCAGCCTATCACAGTCCACTACTGGTCAGGTCACCAGGTACTTGGGTGCTAGAATATATACCCAATCGTAAGTGACTTCTATAAAACTCGACATATAGTTATTGTATTAATGATTACCTAAGCGGCACTACCGCTAAGATATACCTTAAAAATAAAATTCAATATCATCATGATCACTTCAGCCTATCGCAGTTCACTGCTGGACATAGGCCTCCACAAGTTCACGCCAAAAATGGTGTGAACTCACGTGTGTTGTCCATAGTCACCACGCTGGGCAGGTGGGTTGGTGACCGCAGGGCTGGCTTTGTCGCACCGAAGACGCTGCTGCCCGTCTACGGCCTGTGTATTTCATTGCCAGTAGTTGGATGGTTATCTCGCCATCAGTCGGCTTTTTAAGTTCCAAGGTGGTAGTAGAACTGTGTTATCCCTTAGTCGCCTCTTACGACACCCACGGGAAGAGAGTGGGTGGCTATATTCTTCATTGCCGTAACCACACAGCAAATAATAAATAATATATGAAACCTTTTATCTATTGGATACCGTTATCCGTCAAATAGATATCCACAACTGGTTTAACAGACCCCAAGTTTTGATCACAAGATACATCAAAATAGTGAAGATATCTCAGAAGTCCTTTACGTCTCTCTGTCACACTAACCACTGCATACTACTCACACACACAGCACAGTTCACTTGAATGTATGAATCTATACTACTAACAATTCACAAAGTTAATAATAACAATTCATACTCAACGGCCCCCGGTAGGATTATATCCTGTGTTGGGGTCTGGAGACAATACACAAGCAGTGTGTAGTTAGCTTAACGTGCTCTCCGAGGCACTGTGGTTAGACCCACAAGGACTGCACAAATACCCAGACCATGGCAAACATCTGTATGGCCAATACAAATGTTTGTCATGTGCGGGGATCGAACCCGCAACCGCCAGCGCAACAGCCACAAACCAGTGCTGTGACCGTTGCGCCAACGCGCCGTTAGCAGGACATTAAGTAATTAATATTTTTATCTATTTTTTTTATGTTGTTTAAACGAACTGAGAAGGTACGTAATATACATAATAGTTGTTTAACTTTTCTTTTTCACTATTCTGTGTTTCAGTTACGATCCTCTAACTAGGTTTAATTTATCTGCAAGAAATAACACGTATTGTTCATTTCCCTGCGTGCCATAAATACTCAAACAAATAAACTATCATGAAATAACCGTCAAGACTAGCGTACTAATAAAAATCCGCACATCAGCAGTCATGGTGTACCTTAACACGCGAGGTCTGTGCTAGGCGCGGTGTAGTACGAAGTAATGCACGTCGACTTTCTGAAATATGAACCTTTGTAAAATTTTACAATATGAACGAATATTTACTATCAGCGAGTACAATGTTTGTTTTGAAATACCTAACTAATTTGCATACTTTTTACGGAATATTTACGCGATAATTTGTTTGCTCGCAAAGCGAAAAAACCGACTTCAATTACGTCGACACAGTGGCGTAGCGTAGTGGGGGCGGGGGGGGCGGCCCGCCCCGGGCGGCACTTTTTAGGGGGGCGGCAAAATTGAACAAAACTTAAATAATAAAAACAATTAGTAAATACTAGCGGCCCGGTACGTGCTTCGCTACGTATAAAGTGAAATAATAAAAAAAATTACATCAAATTCATTTATTAATACAAAAAAAAATATATTAATTGCTAGGCTATTTTAAAACTTAATCCAAAACATTTGGATAAACAGTATTTTTTGTTTTTCCATTTTGAGAAGCAATAGTCGAAGACTTTTTCGTAGTTCACAAATGCCATACACAGCGGCTGATTATATTCTTCTGTCTTTTGTATAATCTACCGAACAGTATGGATGTGGTCTACAGTGCTGTAGTCATTTCGAAACCCCGCTGCTAAGGTAGTTGGAATTCGTCGAGTCTTCTGGCGAGACGATTCGTAACAACACTCGAAAACAGCTTATAGATATGGCTCAGAAGTGAGATCGATGTGTAATTCTTTGACAGACTTGTCGCCTCTCTTAAAGAACAGCACCAAACACACTACTGGACCACACCTCCGGCGTGGTACCTCGGTGGGTGACGGCGTGAAAGAGTCTCGCCAAGACTTTTAGGGCAGGTCGCCCTGCGGCTTTAAGTAGCTCAGTCGTAACTACGTCATCCCTATTCTGCTCAATCAGAGTAGCAATCTCTCTCGTATTTGAGCAGTGGAGGTCTCGGCGTACAAGTTTTCGTATCTTCTTGGAAAGAGCCCTCTGTTCTGGCGAAGCTGCTTGAGCAGTGAGCAACTCGCGCCTCCGCCACATTTGATCCAAGCTTCGGAAGAGGGTTGGACTGCTTTGTTGACGTCGTCGGCGGAAAGTGCCTACGACCTAGTGTACACACCGTCTTCACCACGTTGTCGGTCATCTCTTCCACGTTGCCAGTAGTTTCCAGCGAATCGAATCGGTTTTGGAGTTCCCATTGAAACTGCTCGGAGCCACATAGTAATTGGGGCAGCGTACGTTGGAGAGTAGATTTCACTAAGCGGGCCGCTCTTTTCGGAGGTATATATTTAAAGTGCTCCGCAATAGCCGGTGGTTACAGTGTTAAACCAATTAACTGAATCTCTCTCGTTCCTCGTCATAGTGTTGGGGCTTTGCCATGTACACCGCCTTTGGGGCTTCTTCTCAAAAAATTTAATTCATCAAGAAGAGCCCCTCTGACTCGTAGTAGTTGACGAGCATCTGCCTCCTGCGATTCCTGCGCCCCTACCCGTGTGGTCCGATCCTCGATTCGTCGCGGTCTTGTATTCCCACTTTAGCGTTGAAGTCTCCCATAACAACGTTGTAGAAGGCCGAAGTAGTCCCATGCATGGCCCTAGTAATATCGTCATACAAGGCTTCGACTTCATTGTCAGATTGTGCTGAGGTCGGCGCATAGAGCTGTATCACTTTTAGGGAGTACCTGTCACTGATTTTAAGTACAAGGTACGCTACCCGGGTCGACACATTGCTGACTTCCACAACGTTTTTAGTGAGAGTCTTGTGGACCAGAAAATCGACGCCACCTTGGGAAAGCCCATCACCTTCACGGAAGCAGAACAAGTGCCCGGAGTCCAGGATCATCGTGTCTTCGCCCTCTCTTCAAACTTCAGACAACCCCAGTATGCTTCACTTAAGTTTAAGCTTAAGACTCGGTTTTACTTCCAGTTCGGTAAGGTTGTGGTCCAGCCGTAACATGCCTCCATTATACGTAACCGGTACGTAGTACCTGTAGTTTTGAGTGGCAGCCTCCCGTATCCCGGTGATCCTCAGCACCCTCCGCCCCACCGTTACCGCAGCCGCTGCTGTAGCTGGGAATAGTGGGGCTACCGAGAACCGAGGGCCTAAAATTCTACCGCGAACTCATGAGAGTTTTTGCCCATAGTCACTACGCTAGGCAGGCGGGTTAGTGACCACAGGGCTAGCTTTGTCGCACCGAAGACGCTGCTGCTGGTCTTCGGTTGTGTATTTAAAAAGCTAGCTGTAGGATGGCCATACCGCCATCGGTCGGCTTCACTAGTTCCACAGTGGTATTGGAACTTTGCTATTTCATATTATTAACTAGCTGATCCGGCAAACGTTGTTTTGCCAATAAACTATCTACTATAATATAAGTGTGCGGGGATTTACTTATAAACGAAAGCGTTGTAGACAATGAAAGTATGCTTTATTTAGTGCACAGAAAAATTAAAATAATACATATTACAGTCACTACTACGATCGGTACACAAATAAAACCAAAAAAAAACAATGGCCGAAAACAGTATAGTGAGTAAGACAGGAGACCGGCTTTATTCTCATCCCTACTCCGTGACGTTTGCTGGATGAGAGGTGACAACGTAATGTAGACATCTAGCGGGGATAACTGATCAATTGATAGTTATCGACCGGCGAAGATAGGAGATCAAATTAAATTGAGAAAAAAATCACAATTAAAGGAAATTATTAAAAATAATAAAAAATAAAAATTGCGATGGAAAAATAGGGCTTGATCGTAGAAAGGTTGAAAATTAAGTGTAATATAATTTTTTATTCTAAGTCATGACAAAATAAATATAAAAATCCTGCCAAAAAATTAAAGTTTATAATTAACAAATAAAATATAGGGGTTGATCGTAGAAGGTTGAAAATTTAGGGTTGTATGTATTTCTTAATGTTGTATCATAAAAAAATATAAATAATTTATCTAAAAATAAAAAAATAAAAAAAATTAGGGGTGGACTACCCTTAACATTTAGGGGGATGAAAAATAGATGTTGTTCGATTCTCAGACCTACCCAATATGCACACAAAATTTCATGAGAATCGGTCTAGCCGTTTCGGAGGAGTTTAACTACAAACACCGCGACACGAGAATTTTATATATTAGATTAATTTATTTATTATACATGAAATAGTATGTCTTAATAATGATCACTAATCTAATAAAATCTAATAAGTACTATTAATTATTTTGTATTGTTATTTAATTGATTGAAATTTTGATTTGGGCAAATTGAGATAAGGATTGATGAATTTTGCATGGAATTAAATAAAGCTTTATCATTATTATTATTATTGGAACTTTTCTACACCTTAGTCGCCTCTTACGACACCCACGGGATGAAAGGGGGTTGCTAAATTCTATATGTCGTAGCCACTCAGCTAAGTAAGTTTTAGTATACTTTAAATTGAAATACCTAAATAAAGGGGCGGCAAAATTTTCTTCCGCCCCGGGCGGCCGACAACCACGCTACGCCACTGCGTCGACAAGTAGGTAATAGGCATAATGCAGGTTGTCGTTAAAACAGTTAATTAAATACCCATTGTTAGGGATAACTCTATTTATTATATTCTATAATCTTTATCAAATTTAAGTTTAGGACTATTCTAATTTAAATCTCGATTTAGAATATCATAAACCCATTTAGAAGTTATGAGGTAACACACTTAAAAAAATAATACAGTTGAATTGAGAACCTCCTCCTTTTTTGAGGTTGGTAAGCATTTAAATTGTCATAATTTCTTCTTTAATCTACTACGTCTTGTAATGTCGTCGCGTGATTGCAGTCGTATTTTCCCTCCAAAACAACGTAAAGGCGGATCTTCAGCACGCTAGACACTACCTGTCACGTGGTGTAGGAGCTTGCTAGTATGTTTATTTTAAGATTAAATAAAATTATTTAGTTTTAATACAAGTAGATAAATAAAGAGAAGTCGCGAGTGAATAGGTTACTTCTAATAAGCGTCCTAGACAACATTTTCATTTAACATTAGGTAAAATAGTGGTCAAACGCAAGCATATCGTCGTTTGTTCCAAGATAAGCAACTTAATGGCTGTGTTATGGCAAACAGTTGACTGATATTGCTACATTTTGCTTTCGATAAATATACATAGAGACGATACATAATAAAAATAAACAAATATATAACACCGTGACTCGGAGCGGGAAACGAACCTACAATCCATGGTGCACAAAGCAGGCTTACTGCACACTGCGCAAAAGGGGTAGTCATTAATTTATTTTGATAAAATATTTAATCGTCTTGAATCTTTAATATATAAAATTAACAAATTGATATGATATCGCTATGTCACAAATTATCTTAGAGTATGTTTGACTGATGGTCGATATAAAAGTGTAGCTGGCATGTAAGTTACTGATAGGCTGTACCAGCTGGAAGTGAAAGGCTTGTTTAGGCTGTCGACAATACTATCAGTATCTGGGTCCTAATTACATTTCCTTTAAGTTAAAAGTAAATCGGAACTTTCTAGACGAATAAATTCTCACTTGGATCTTTTATCATGTAAAAAGTCTAACGAAAATATATTCTCTATATTATTAGTACTAACGCTTTTAGTCTGATACAAATTATTTATTATTTATTTATTTAACACTTTATTGTACACCAAACAAAAAAAAATAAGCAAGCAACATTAGCAATAATTTGTAGAAAAAAAATATGTACAAAAGGCGGCCTTATTGCTTAAGAGCAATCTCTTCCAGGCAACCTTAGGGCAAAGGAGATGATATATTGACGGTGTAGGTGTAGAGTATAATTTTATAAAAAATAATAGGAAGCAGCTCAATAAATAGACATACATACTTACATAGATAGTTTATTTACATACATACAAACACACACAGACACACATACATACACACACGTACACACAAAAGTTCATACTAGATAACTAAGAAGTTTTATTTAATTAACTTAAAACAAACTTTGAAAAAATCGCTTAAGTTACGATTTAAAGAAAACAAATGCAAAATGTCCAATCTCTTGGCTTACACATTCCCCATGAAGCCGATGTAAAACAAAACCAATACATTTTCTCGCCGAGCGAGAACGAGACAGAGCACAGGAAGTCTCGGCTATTCTTATTTCAAAACTTTGCTTTCCCTCCAACCGATTTGACGGCATTAACTTATTCGAAATTCGAATCTCCAGTCGCTTGACAGCTTAGTTGAAAAAACCCAAAAAAAGTTCTTATATAACAACAGATACAAAGGTCTCATCTATGAAATTTTTACCGGAAACACTTTCATGTTTCTTTTCCCGAAAATAAAAAAGTATTTACTGGTGAAGCTTCCGGAGCTGTGGTCTGAGTTTTTGTTGCTTAAGTGCAAGGCATGGGCTCGACTAGTTTTTTGAACAAGTCTAAGTCTGGTTTCAGAGCAAAGAGCGGCTCCAGCGTGGGCTCTGATAAGGAGATGAATGGGAAGCTCAAGAGGTCGAAAATACGGTCAGTGTTTTTTAATTTAATTTTTGAAACAAGTAGGTTTAAATTTAGAATTGTATTTTGATGAAATTTTCCACAAATTATACACTCAAAAAATCAAAATCAAAATACCTTTGTTCAAATGGGCTTCAAAAGCTCCTTCGAATCGTAATTTTACAAATTAAAATTTTAATAGTGATTATTATTTTTAAAAGTGAAGCTACCACCAATTCGGAACGCAGATTCTGCAGAGAAGAATCGGGAAGAAAATCCGCAGTTATTATTTTTAAAAAATATGTATAAACTGTGTTTTAATATAAATTGGTAATATCTTGCATGAAATACGGCGTCATTAAGTCCACATATCTTTATAATCTATGTAATCCTGAACCAACTAATAAGCTTTAGCTATTAGTTTCTTTTTAATACCAATTTTAAATATATGTTGAGACAATTCCAAAACCGTTTGTGAGTTTTTATTATATGTGCGAATACCATAACCAAGATAATACGTTTCGTTTGGGCGTTCAGAAACTTTATTTTATTTTATACTCTATTGTACACCACAAATATATTACAAACAAAGCTTATAGGTAGTTACAGACAGTGAAGTATAATGGGCGGATTTGTGGCTAATTCGCCATTTCTCTTACTTTAGTTATGGAGTTACAATTTAGTTATTCATTTTCGTTTTTATACGGGACTATAACTATTTATATAAAAACAATCAATATTCTTGTGAATATACATAATACTTATTGTTATAAACCCCATTAACCCCTCCCCCTATAACTTAGGGGTATGAAAAATAGATGTTGGCCGATTCTCAGACCTACCCGATATGCACACAAAATTTCATACAAATCGGCAGCCGTTGTGACGCAATTGTTCATATGTCTACCTTATGAAAAACATCCCGTAGGGAGACTTGAGCTCCAAAATGATATATGCCACGAATACCCTTTTTTGTAAAATAAACAGTCACAATATTTGTAGCATTGCCTCACAATAACATACCGTAAGACATACTATCTAAGTTTGTTTATCAGTGATTTTGCGTTCTGGACAGAATTCCTTTATAGTCCAAGCATATTGTGTAAAGAATGAGAAATAAAGATAAGCAAATTAGTGAAACTGGATTACTTAAAAAAATTTTATTTTTTCAAATTATAATTTTTTATTTATTAGTCATTTTTATTTTCACTTAGTATATCTCTGTTTACTGATTAACTTGTACTATATAAATTATAATTTACATGACTTTTTTCATTTTAATTAAAGTCTATTGGAGTACGTACTCAACTCAAAATTAATTTTACGCAAGGCTGATGTCGATTAGTGATAGTGTTATCATAGTAACATCGACGTTCAATTAATTTTTGTAATGAATTTTTCCAAGTTTTTTTTTGTATAACACCTGCTTTAATTATAATTTCAGGACAATTTATTTGGTTTTTAACACACTTTTACTGGATATTATAGTCTTTGTTATAACTAGAATAATCTTCATAAAACTAGAATACTAAGATGTATGAAACCTTTTTTATTCTTAAATAGTTCAACTAGTAATTCTAAAAATAATTAAAACAATAAAACTCTATATATATGAATTTCTTAACCTAATTATTGATATTTATTTCCACTGAGTATAAATATAAATAAAAAAAATATAATAAAAATTTATTGACATCGTAAATTTTAATTATTGTATTTTGATAAGATTCTGATAACATTTTGATAATATTTCTAATTCTACATTTATCATTATTTTCTTCATTTGTCATACCTGTTTTTTTTTGATTGACTTACTTTTGTCTGGAGCAAAGCTCTGTAAACTTGTTTGTATGAAATAAATAAATAAATAAAATCGAAATAAATATATTGACGCTGTATATTGGCCTGTTGGTACTCCCGACTCACCAGCGCCACACTCAGCGTCATAGCTGTTTTGTTGTTTCACACATTTTTTTATGGGGTAAACGAAAACTTTTTAAGTGTTCTACAACATAGTTAACAAACATAAGGATTGGATTTTAATACGCCATGCTACTGCACTGTAGATTGGCAACTATACAAGTACATGCCTTAGAATTTTCGTGACACATTCAGGTTTCCTCATAACATTATCCATGAAGTAGAGCGCCAAACGCAATTAAAATCTGTCCAAAAACTTTTAGGTTGTACAGATTATTAATTTTTAAAAAATTGAAAAAAAAATATCATTAATATTTTTATTAATCGCTTCAGCCTGTAATATCCCACTACTGGGCATAGACCTCTTTCCCCATGTAGGAGAAGGATCAGAGCTTAATCTACCACGCTGCTCCAATGCGGGTTGGCGGATATATTCCCTACTATGAGTAACGATCGCTATAAGGTGTAAATGATAACAACCGGGACCGACGGCTTAACGTGCTCTCCGAGGCACGGTGGGGAGACCCACAAGGACTGCACAAATACCCAGACCACGGCAAACACCTGTATGGCCAATACAAATGTTTGTCATGTGCGGGGATCGAACCCGCAACCGCCAGCGCAACAGGCACAATCCATAGCTGTGACCGTTGCGCCAACGCGGCGTCAATTTTTATTAATCATTACAGTCTTTTTTATACTTAAATTTTTTGTATAGTTATTTGGACACAATTTCAGTCAGCATCGGTGGACTTATCTCTATAACGTATTTAAATTAACTAATACTATGAAATAATCTTAAATTAAATAATATAATAAGTCCTTGTATTTATTACACAATCGGTTGCCACGCCAACCGACCGTATAATCAATACCGAAAACCCCACATAATCGTCACTCGATCGCAATGCGTCACAGGAGGACTTCAAAACTTAAATTTTGACTTTTTTAATTTTAAATTTTGACATTTTACTTTTTTTCACTATTTTAAAATGTGACGAAAAAGGTTTTCGTTATGTATAACCAGTACAATTCGTGTAGGCGCCCGGTAAGGATGAACGAGTACGGGATGAAGAGGATTCCGGACTACACAGAGCTGGCATACAAAGAAGCAGTGTCCAAATTGAAGTACTTTTTGTCGGGGAATAATGCGCCTAGCGTAAGTATCTATATAATATTTCATTTTTGTATCTACGTATACAAGGGCATGGAATATGACACTTTTTTATTAATTCAAAACAATGACTCGATTGATTTTCTTATAATACTTGTTAAATTAATTACAGTGAAACATTTTTAGAATTTTAGAGATTGGAAACTTGGTGAAATAAAATGGGTCACGATAAATAAAAAAAATCATAAATTGTTGTATTTTATATTCCCGGTAAAAAAATTTTTCATAGGCTACATTTCAGAAGTGTTACTTCTGCCTTGGGCGAATTGCAACTTTTTTTTTATTCTTAAATGATATTTTAATTTTTTTTAATAATACTATAGTTTCTATAAAAACAATATAGGTATAATTATATTTTAGAATTTAATGTTGCTATTGTTATTTTATAATAAAAATGTTCATACATAATTTTTATATATTGTCTGGATATTTTTGGAAACTATTTGAAACTAGATTTTAAGATACGTCAAAGTATTACAAAGTGTTTAGTTACAAATAGTTTTTAAGCTACAGAAAAGGCTTAAATAAGTCACACATTTCTTCTTATAAACTTAATATTTCAGACATTTCTGGCAACATAGTGCCTATGAGTATAAAAAAATTTATAAAAAAATGAGTGCTTTAGACCACACGAGTGAAGAAAAACTTGACTAACGTAGCCCTCTCTTTCTATCTTCACTAACTTATATCTCCCTATCAACTTCCTTTCACCTCGCCCCATCACACTTTTAATAATGCTCTCGTCGGGCATTCACCAGCTTACTCCCCAAGTCAAGCGTCCAATAAGAGGTTTAACTTCAAAAATAAACTTTTTTACACTATCAGGTTCGTAGTTACGGCGGATCAGCATCAATCAAGAACGTTGACGAGTCAGACGGCGATCTCGACAAGAAGTATTCGACATCTTACAACACTCTGGCCGAGTACAAGCCGCGTCCGCGCCTTACCGCCAAGTACGCGACATTGTACGCTGACAGCTTGAACAATTACACACCGCCTCAGCCAACTGTTACTAGTACTGGTAGGTATGATTTAGTTTACGAAATAGAACTGCTACATATGTCAGTGACAATACTAAAATTGTGCGTACGTACTCTTCCACTTTTTTCTGAATCGCTGTCAATAAAGAGTACCTGTAACTAGTACTGGTACTGGTACCTGTACTAGTACTGGTAGGTATGATTTTACTTTTCGTCGCGGATATTCTGTATTATTACATACCGTTGTGGGTAGTACTGTTACATTCCGGCACTTTTACCTGAAGTTGAAGTTGAAGTTGAAGGTTGTAGACAATATAGTGGCTTAATTTTATTTTTCGCTGTGTGGCTACGGCAGTAAAAAATAAAGCCACCTCATCTTTTCCCGTGGGTGTCGTAAGAGGCAACTAAGGGATAACACAGTTAAACTACCATCTTGGAACTTATAAATCAGACCGATGGCGGGATAACCATCCAACTGCTGTCTTTGAAATACACAGGCCGAAGACGTAGCCGCGTCTTCGGTGCGACAAAGCCAGCCCTGCGGTCACCAACCCGCCTGCCCAGCGGCACACACATGATGCATATGGGCAACACACATGAGCCCATACCATTTTTGGCGTGCACTTATGAAGGCCTATGTCCAGCAGTGAACTGCGATAGGCTGAAGTGATCATGATGATATTGAATTTTATTTTTAAGGTATATCTTAGCGGTAGTGCCGCTTAGATAATCATTAATACAATAACTATGTGTCGAGTTTTATAGAAGTCACTTACGATTGGGTATATATTCTAGCACCCCAAGTACCTGGTGACCTGACCGGTGGAACAAATCCTGATGTTGTAAATTTCATACAGAAACAAGAGGAGTATATTGAACAACTAGAACGAGAGAGCCAATATTGTAGAGTAAGTGTTTGCATGGAGGTAAACTAATAAAAATAGCCCACTGTTTAGCAAATTTCTCTTCTATTCTCTTCTAAAAAAAGGTTTAGGTGATCTACTACGTTACCCTATTATGTATACGCGTAATACATATGTCTTAGAATTTCTCTACAGACACACAACAAAAACACAATACGTAAATAGAATACATCTTGAGAAATAGGTCGTATTTATAAATCCGATCACCCATCTATTGAAGTAAAATTGTGATGGCTTACTATTAGTGAACTTTGTAATTGTTTTCCGTTTCTTAAACTATGCTCTTTTATTGCATTAGCTACAATAAAAATATAATAGTTGTTTATTTTTTCGTTGTTGATTTAGAACTGGGACATTCTTTGTTAAATTCTTAATCCTTTATCTTTAAATGAAAATTCACAATATGTCTATAATAATATTCTAGGATGAATTAAACAACCTGCTCGGGAAGGTAAAAGAGGTGATATCAGAAAATGAACACTTACACGAGGCTCAGAAGAACAAGCTTATTTCTCGGATGTTCCACAATTATAACGCTGGCTCTGAAACTGATGAACTCGACGATGTGGGAGACAGTACTGGTTTGGATAGTGATGATAAGGTAAATGGAATAATTACGATCAAATATTTACATGCTAATTTATTTGTTTTAGTTTCCCATTTTTCGTTAATTAATCTATAAGCCAAAATTGCTCAGAGATAACAGAAAGAAGAGAGAGAAAAAATTTCGGATGAAATATAGATGAATAAAAAATTTATTTTAGTTTTTCACTCCGAATTTATAAGTTGAAAATATATTTATTTTAGCACGGCAAAGCCTTATTTGTATTATAAACTTACATTTAATAATAACAACATTTTAGATATCGCTATCAAAGACTCGTAGGCCAAAGTCTCGGTCTGTAAAACTCGAAGGACCAAATATCGTCTTCGAGTCTCGTATTGCGGAACTGGAGGCACAACTGACACAAGCTAAAATTGATCTTAAGAAGGTTCAGGTGAGTTGATATTAGATTGTATAATAATGAGTATTTTATTTTGTGGGTCTAAAATCCTATCAGAAATTCTAAACGATTTTTTTTCAGGATGAAAACAACGAAAACAAACGTAAGCTTGCTAACGGTCTTGTAGACTCCACATGTCTTGATGGTTTTAAAAGACAAATTGATAATTTGCAAAGGTATAATTTTTAATTAGTTTTAAAAAGATTAAAGCTATTTTTGTTGATATTTCCTTGATATTGTTTGGAGTTAATGTGAAATGTTATTTTATTTTAGGGATAAGTCAACTTTAGAAGCTCAAATAGCTAAACTGAAACTAAACTTGGAACAGAAGGAAGGAGACATGGATGCTCGTTATAAGAAAGGATCAGATGTTGTCGAACAACAACTCAGAGAAGAGAGAAACAATTTAGAAATAGAAATACGCAGACTTAAGGTTTGATTACTTATATTTAGTGTACTGAGCCTTTAATAAGCAATTTAATTTTCATTACTGTATAACACCCGGTGTTGACAGGTCAAAACGACGGATGCAACAAGGGTTGTAAATAAAAAAAAACCTTGTGCACCAACGGTATAATTTAAAGGTATACAAATTTTACATTCCACCAAATTTAATAAGACTTGTTACATATGGCATAATGTAAGCGCGATGTAAAAGACAGACATCACTATCTATTAATAAATCTTAGAACTAACATTAACTTTAAGCTATAATAATGTAAGCGCGACTAAAAACACCGATAACGCCATCTATTAAAACCTCAGAACTTAAGTTGGAGTTTGTACAATTACAAATTAACTTCAATCGCTTTTGCGAAAAAAAATATTCTGCAAGATTTAAGTTTACTAGAGGTCACCTAGTAGTCGAAATTCAACCATAATCTACTCGTAATCACAGACTTTTACAATAAACAAAAGAGTATATGTACACGTATGTGTGTCAAATACATGGTAGTGTGAATAGTGTTTTTTTATTGATTTTATGTATTTTTTATGCATAATTTTGAAAAAATATTAGCATTCTGCACTCCTACTCTATATAATAAACTTTATGTGTGCGAAATTTCATTCTCCTTCGTCTTAATAAGAGGTACAAAGTTTTTGCTTGACGTGTTAATATATAGATGGACAGAAGCTATATTTTAGTTTTTTACGTAGTATTTTATGTCTTTTTCAAAAATTAATGAGTATTTTCGAAGAAAAAAAACATGTTTTTAACCGACTTCCAAAAAAGGAGGAGGTTTTCAATTCGACTGTATTTTTTTTTTTTTTTTTTTTATGTATGTTACATCAGAACTTTTGACCGTGTGGACCGATTTCGACAAATTTTGTTTTAATCGAAAAGTGGTGTGTGCCAATTGGTCCCATTTAAATTTATTTGAGATCTAACAACTACTTTTCGAGTTATATCTAATAATGCGTTTTTACTTGACGCTTTTTTCGTCGACCTACGTTGTATTATACCGCATAACTTTCTACTGGATGTACCGATTTTGATAATTCTTTTTTTGTTAGAAAGGGGATATTCCTAGTTTGGTACCGTGATAAGGAAACCAGGATCTGATGATGGGATCCTAGAGAAATCGAGGGAAACTCTCGAAAATCCGTAATAACTTTTTACTGGGTGTACCGATTTTGATAATTTTTAATTTAATCGAAAGCTGATGTTTATCATGTGGTCACATATAAATTTTATCGAGACCTAATAAGTACTTTTTGAGTAATCTTTGATAACGCGTAGTTGCTTGACTATTTTATCGTCGATCTACGTTGTATTACTTGTCGATGTAATTGAAGTCGGTTTTTTTTTCGTTTGTGAGCAAACACAATTATTAATTGCGTTTTGGACGTCTAAATTCTACTTTTGTTGCAAACACTTTGATACAGCAAGTACTTTGCTTGTAAAATGCTAACACTTCATCAATAAGATCAATGAAATATGACCTCCTACTCACGACCTTGCATAGGACGCTACGACAAATAATAACGTGCTGACTTTCCATTTATAAGAGTAATGTGAGCAGGACCTAGGTCGTGAGTACACTCGATCACAAGCAATATTATACGACAGTGCATCGAACGGACCTATGAAGCGTGCACTTCCACTCCCTACTGCGTGCAGGAGGAGCTGGGTCTGGAACGCGCCAAGGCGCGGTCGCAGGCGGGCGAGGGCGCGCGGCGCTGCCTGGCGCGCTGCGACCAGCTGCAGCTCGAGCTCGCCGCGCAGCGCGACGGCGCCGCGCGCCTGCAGGTACCGCACCGCCCCCACGGGGAGGACCGCCGCGCGCCTGCAGGTACCGCACCGCCCCCACGGGGAGGACCGCCGCGCGCCTGCAGGTACCGCACCGCCCCCACGGGGAGGACCGCCGCGCGCCTGCAGGTACCGCACCGCCCCCACGGGGAGGACCGCCGCGCGCCTGCAGGTACCGCACCGCCCCCACGGGGAGGACCGCCGCGCGCCTGCAGGTACCGCACCGCCCCCACGGGGAGGACCGCCGCGCGCCTGCAGGTACCGCACCGCCCCCACGGGGAGGACCGCCGCGCGCCTGCAGGTACCGCACCGCCCCCACGGGGAGGACCGCCGCGCGCCTGCAGGTACCGCACCGCCCCCACGGGGAGGACCGCCGCGCGCCTGCAGGTACCGCACCGCCCCCACGGGGAGGACCGCCGCGCGCCTGCAGGTACCGCACCGCCCCCACGGGGAGGACCGCCGCGCGCCTGCAGGTACCGCACCGCCCCCACGGGGAGGACCGCCGCGCGCCTGCAGGTACCGCACCGCCCCCACGGGGAGGACCGCCGCGCGCCTGCAGGTACCGCACCGCCCCCACGGGGAGGACCGCCGCGCGCCTGCAGGTACCGCACCGCCCCCACGGGGAGGACCGCCGCGCGCCTGCAGGTACCGCACCGCCCCCACGGGGAGGACCGCCGCGCGCCTGCAGGTACCGCACCGCCCCCACGGGGAGGACCGCCGCGCGCCTGCAGGTACCGCACCGCCCCCACGGGGAGGACCGCCGCGCGCCTGCAGGTACCGCACCGCCCCCACGGGGAGGACCGCCGCGCGCCTGCAGGTACCGCACCGCCCCCACGGGGAGGACCGCCGCGCGCCTGCAGGTACCGCACCGCCCCCACGGGGAGGACCGCCGCGCGCCTGCAGGTACCGCACCGCCCCCACGGGGAGGACCGCCGCGCGCCTGCAGGTACCGCACCGCCCCCACGGGGAGGACCGCCGCGCGCCTGCAGGTACCGCACCGCCCCCACGGGGAGGACCGCCGCGCGCCTGCAGGTACGGGCGCCGCCGAGCGCACCGCCCGCCACCACGGGGAGGACCGCCGCGCTGCTCCGGTGCGAGCCGGTGGACATATTGTCTACTGTGTCTAACGATCGCTATCAGACCCGCAAGGAGTGCACAGACACTCAGACCACGGCAAACATTTGTATGGCCAATACGAACGTTTGTCATGTGCGGGAATCGAGCCCGCAACCTTCAGCGCAACGGCCACAAACCAGTGCTATGACCGTTACGCCAACGCGTTGTCTATTTCCATAGAGCGATTAAAAAGATATGTGGTAATGAAGAATACTACATGCATTCATACAAGATACGCGCGAAAAATATAACCGTTCTTGGCAGTCAAGTAAGGTTCATCGCTGAAGTGCTAGTAAAAGTGTAGTCATCATTTCAGCTTAATACAGTCCACTGCTGGACACAGGCCTCCACAAGTTCACGCCAAAAATGACGTGAGCTCATGTGTTTTGCCCACAGTCACCACGCTGGGCAGGCGGGTTGGTGACTGGCTTTGTCGCACCGAAGACGCGGCTACCCGTTTTCGGCCTGTGTATCAAAGCCAGCAGTTGGATGGTAATCCCGCCACCGGTCGGCTTTTTAAGTTCCAAGGTGGTAGTGGAACTATGTTATCCCTTAGTCGCCTCTTACGACACCCAAGACAAAAGTGTAGTAAAATAATACAATTCTTACCAAATTGTACTTGGAGTTCCTCTAGGGTCTATTTTAGAACATTTTTTTTTAATTTCACAATTAGAATTGTGTATATAATTTTATTAGTTGTGATTATATTTATATACAAATAAAAAATATTATATTTATAAAAATTATGTTACAATAGTTGGAATTGGAACGTCAGCGCCGTGAAGAAAACGACATAAAGAGAGAGTTGTCAATGAAAAATGCTGCTATTGAAGAATTGAAGATGGAACTCAAAAATAAATCTGGTATGTATTAGAAACATACTATCACTATGTTAAATAATTACTTAGAAAAAGTCTACGTAACAAAAGTGCAAGTACATATACAAATTAACATTTTAATAATACTTACGGTAAATTTATCCACAACATATTTCAGCTTCCCTTCAAGCAGACTTAGCTCAAGCACACGCTGAGAAAGCGTCTCTAGAAGAAGAACTGGCAAGCGCTAGGCTTACTATCGAGAGACAACAGCGCCAGTCCAAACATGAAGTTAATCGTCTTAATTCTGAAGTAAGTTATGCTTTAGTCAAACCGGAATTGAACTTTAAGTATAGTTAAAATTATTATCGTATAATTTCAAAACTTTGGACTATGGTGCTATTGCTGTAGTAATTGCAAGCGAACATAACCGGGTTGATAGGAGTAAGTAATGTTTAGATTTTCAAAAGGAAATCGATTTTACGAAAACGTTAGAATAAGGCAATAAAATATTATAACCATCATCATACATAGTAGAATCTGATACAGATATGCTAAACTACTAAAAAAATTACTGTTAAGTTACTGTGCAATTTTAAAAACATGTGACTATTAAAATAACATGTATTGCTTCTCATTTTAAAGATTCAATCGCTCCGCCATCGTTTGGATAGAGCTGATGCAGACTTGGTACATTCACGCCGCGAGAATTTGCGACTCTCAGAACAGATATCCAATCTTGAAAAAGAGGTAAAATAATACTAACAACGATCAATGTAATAAAAACACTATGACAAATAACTAAATCATGTTTTATCATTATATTGAATTTCCTCAGATTAATATGAAAAATTTGACCCCAATATCTCCAGAGAAAAACAAGAAGGAATTGTCGTCAATGCTGGAGTCCATGGAGAACAAGCATGGTAAGCCAAACTATTATTATTAAATGTTAGATTATCTATGCCTTAAACTCGCCTAACGCTATTAAAGTATTCATTTTGTTAACTTTTTTTTATCTATCTCAACATTTGTTGTCTCACAATTTCTTCATTTCATGGGTAAACTATTGATGTTTTGAAAGACAATAGTTTGTCATCGCCATTAGATTTCAATTCGACACTTCAAAACATTTATATTTTACCCCTTTCTGTATTGCGCTTGTATGAATCATATAGTCGGGAAAGGGCTTCTTTCTTAACTTCAATAGTTTATTCATCAGATTGTTTATAACATCAAGTTTTATATGAAATTATGTGAATAAGTTTAGGATGTCATTTGAATTATATATACAATATTCTTGTACACATTTCCATTTGACTTTTCGAATTTTTTATTTCACTTTATAATTTATAAAGTGCTTAGTGAATAAATTTGGTTCTGCAGCTAAGACCGTGGCTGAGTTGGAGTCCATGATTCATTCACAAAACAGTCTGATGGAGAAACTCACCAGCGAATGTCGTTTGCTTACAGACAAGCTCGACGACGCAAATCGTAGGCACAAGTACGACCTGTTTTCAACTATAATTGCATGATATTAAATTAAAACTTTCTTAATTTCTTAAATGCTTTTAAAATCATTTAATATTTATAATTTGTCGTCATTACCCATTAATTCTAATTCTAAAACCGAACATTGTGTCTAACGCTGCATCGACTAAGCAATGAAATAGAAGTGTACGCGTTGGCTCAATGTGAGGTAGAACTTGATAATATCCTAACGTCGTGCTGTGTTTTTATTGGTAGCAGGCAGAGCGCAGAGTCGCGGCCGTGCAGACGAACCAATCAGAACACAGTGCGACCGTTCAAGATCACGAGATTCGCAACAAGCGAGCCACCGAACCCAGCGCCGCGTAAAAGAGTCCGATTCGTCGAATAATTACCCTGTCATTGTTGGCCCATTAACGACAAATCAGGATCTCTCTAGCGTCCATGGCGAGAAGATATACAATTTACCACTAATGATTCAACAGCCCTTTTTACGGGAGAAAAAGGAGCCTATAAAAGTTGATATCAGTGTCAAGTTGATACCAAAGCCGAGAAAAAAGGAAAGAAAGAGGCGAGAAGTGCAGGTCGAGGAACTAGTTTCTCCTAATAGAAATAATGGTGTTAAAAATTGTATAAGTATGGAAGTCACTGATAATAATGTTAATGTTATAAATAAATCTGTAGAAGTTATTGAGAATACGGATAAAGAAGGTACAAGTAAAAATAATAACATGGAGCAGGAAAGCGTAAAAGAGGAACGAATTGAAACGGATACAGATGATGTTGAACACTTAGTATTAGATGATATTGCTTCCAGTGATGAACATAGTAATGTTGCAAATAACAGTGGTGAAGGAAATATCAATGAAGCTGTTGCCTTAGGAAACAACAACGTTAATGATTTAAAACATGAAACTGCTTCCTCTGAAGCAGTTAATTTACCGGCAGAAACTCAAGAAGTTAATTTAGATACTGTCGAATAGGAGAAATGAATAGACATATTCGTTGTGGTATAAATGTAGTTTGGACCTTTTGTACTTTGTCTGTTATAATAAGCATGCATGCATTCTTATCGCATTTTAAGGAAAAAATACTTTATATATGTTTAGATATTCTGTGTGCAATAGACTCTATTAGTTAGTACCTTAAAATAGTAAATGTTTTTAACATTTGTTAACAATATTTTGTAAACTAGCTATTATGTCTCGTTTGTTACGTTTTAATTCATTATTTGAAGGCATTTCAGTTTTTGTATGCTCACGTTTTCTATTCAGTGTTAAAGTTTTAGATTAAATGGGTAATGACAACAACTATCAATAAATCGCAATAAATCATTATAGCCAAATATTGAGTTGTTTTTAATAATTTAGCTTAAATAGAATTAGACAACAATTGATAATTAAATGAATTGGTTCAGTTTTCTAATATACTGTTATTTTCAGAACTTATCAATTTGTGATTAATATTTACTTGACCTATGGACGTTGTCTAATTTAAAAAACCAACGCATAAAAATAGTCTAAACACTCGTTCACCCGAATCACTCTATTTCAGAATGGAAAAAACACAGCTGCTTTGCAGAAACTCTGAGCTTATGAGAAAACTTAGAAATTTGTGGTCTTCTCATAAGAAATACTGCACGACCACCATAGCACCGTATCGGAGTTACACTCCATTGAGTGGATATCCCAGTAGCTCATCATTTGACTTAGATCGCACTTATTTAACCTCAACGCCTTATACGAATAGAAATAGATTTAGAGGAACTAATGGATTTAGTTATACGGGTACTGCAAACGATGAAATTAATAACCTTAGCAATAATTTTAGCGATCTTTCAATCGACAAAATTATTGATTCTGATGATGAACCTACTAAGGTAAGCAGACAAAAATAATTGAAATGTTTTGGTGATAAAGTATTTGAAAATATTGTTTGTTTCATACGCATGATGTGGCAATCATATTAAATAGTGTTGCACTAAGCTTTTCGTAACAGCATCGCACAACAGTATTTAGTGTTTTTAAAACATTTAATTAATTTATATATTCAATATCATTTCAAAACCAGATTTTTTTAGTTTTAAAACAATATTGTTGAAAAAAAATTTAACTTATGAACTATACAAATAAGTTTATTCATTTATTATATGTTTTGACGTTTTGCTTGTATTTGTTGCACTTAAGCGTGTTGTGTTACCACGAGTGTGTGTGTATTCAGGAAAGAACTGGCAACTTTGCAGCGTCAAGTAGAGCATCTCGGACAATCCCTGCAGTCAGCATACTCGCACCCACCTAGTAATAACCAAGGTATGAACGTATGGTCAAATTATGGTAGCCAAATTGAAAGGTATATGGACAAAAACTCATCTGTATTCTATAGAAACCTTTAATTTAGGTCGTTCGTACCAAACAAGATGTTCGTTCCTTTTTTGGGGTAACTTTCTATTATAATTTATCTTTATACTGATTATTGGATACAAAATCGAAAGATTAAGTCTGTAAATTTTATGAACAATATTTGTTTTTTATTTACATATTTACATACGGTAAATACAATAAACAATAAAGCTAATTTCAGTTTCCTGTCAAAACTTTGTAAATTTAAAAGATAACATCATGCATATTACACTACGTGACTTTTTGTTATTACACAATAACTTTATAAATTAGTATGTACTCGTACTGTGTGTTTGACTCCTAACTACGTTCTTTCAAATTGGGAGTTTTGAAGGTGTAAATAGATCAAAATCCGTCTAAAAAAATCCTAGCCTATTTTTAAATTTAACTTTGTTTAAATTGACGAGTAACTTTGATAGACTCGTTTCACATGATACCTTTCGGGAGCGCGTAAACACAACTATAATAATTTACAATGAAAAAGTACTACAAGAAAAATAATTCGTTTCCATAGGCAGTTGTCTAGTTGCATGCGGCAGTTAGTATTAATAAAATAATTGAAAAATAGCATTGGAAAGCTATGCAGAAATACGTTGCTAGAGTAGCTCGCATATTAAGACAAAGATTAAAATTAAGAAAATACTATGAACTTTTTTTCACATAGAACGTCTATCTATAACACCTACTGAATCCCGTATTTGAAGGAACGCAGTTAGGAGTCAAACACCCTATATAAGAATCCTACGACTTAACATATAGATTGTTTACATTAAAAATGTTCAAACATTTTCAGCACCTTCCTCGCACACAACCGAAGCCAACAGAATATCTCGCTTCCCTCCCGGAGCCGGATCAAACTATACCAGAACTGAGCCCACCGGAGACGCCACGGTCTCAGAAAGCGGTGACGTCAGAAACATTGCTAGAGACTACGAAACAACAGGAAATATAAACATACAAGATCACTCGAACAATGATAATATAAATAACTCGTCAAAGGCACAAACCTCGCCGAAACAAATTATAGTAACTAATGAACAAAATGGTAAACATACGAATGTTGAAAGAAAGATGTCAAAACAAAATTCGCGTGATTCAAATAACCAAGATGAGAAAGTTTTAGGAAAACAATTATCAAAAGAAAACACTCAACCTGAAGATCGTATGGAAAATGATAGAACACAAGCTACATCGCAAATCGAAAGTAATGAAAAGTTTGACACAGATCATAGAGAAAATATTATTTCAGATACAACACAGCCAGTTGAGTATCAAACTGGTAACGATCAGCCAAGACAACAATCAGAAGAATATGCAAATCAAAATTATAGTGATGAAAATTATCCAAATCAAGGACAAAATTACGACCAACCACAATTTGAAAATTACGAACAGTATCCTGAGCAATACACCGATCCTAATGCTCAGCAATATGCTGATCCTAATGCTCAGCAATATGCTGATCCTAATGCTCAGCAATATGCTGATCCTAATATTCAACAATATGCTGATCCTAATGTTCAGCAATATGCTGATCCTAATATTCAGCAATATGCTGATCCTAATGTTCAGCAATACGTTGATCCTAACGTTCAGGAATATACTGATCCAAATGCTCAATACGAAGGCCAATATGAAAATTATACGACAGATGAAAATTACACTGAACAAGTATATGATAACACACAATATAACCAAGAATATGCAACTGAAGCTGAATATCCTGACACGGCTACAGAACAAACAATTGAGACAAATGAGAACACGCCCAAGGAAAATATAATTAGCCAAAGTTAGCATAGTGTTAAATAAATTATTTTACGTGCAATATCTGTTATTTTAGCTTCTATTTAGTTATGGTTTATCAAAGTTTTTGGTTTTAGACCTAAAAAATGTTTAATAGGTGTATTTTAAATAACGCATTTTTTTAGATATCGTTATTTATTTCGTTATATTCACAATAATAATAATACATTTTAGATGGATGATGAAATAAATCTTATCATGTAAAAGGAATAACCGTATAATATGTTTAAAATTAATCTCAGTTCGAATATTTATAGAAGATATTATAGTTGTATCATTAAAAAAAATTTGGAAGATCCAGTAATAAAAATTATAGCCAACAAAAGTTGTATCATTACGTAAAAGTAACACTATAATTAAGGTTAAATTTAAATCCTTTTCCATTCCAATTTAATTCCATTAATTTTAGAAAAAAAGATATTGCTCTTTTTCAGTTTTTTTTTTTTTTTTTTTTTTTTTTTTTTATGAAGAACAAAGGTAATTATAACATTATTATTTAATAACCAACTGTGCATCTTAGCATTTTTCTCGAGTCATGTACAAGGTTCATCACAACATTACTCAGACGGGGTGAATTTTAAATCTTAGAATTTTAAACTCGACAGTGTAAGCCTAGTCTATCTATTTGGGCACATCAGAAAGAAAAACATTTTCTAAAACTAAAACATCAAAAAGTCACGAGAACATTTTACCTCAAAAAGCTAAAATCCTAACTCAATAACCCTCAGAGATCTACTAGTGAAATAGTACAATATGGGAACACAAGGTCACGAAAAAAAGGGCTCTGTACCTTTGACCAGACCCATTTAGAGCTATGTATTTCGATGCGCTGAATTCGAGTTTGAGGTTCGTTTGGTCCCTATACCCCCTAATTTTTAGTAAAATCCAAAAAACCGCTAAAAATGGCTAAACATCTCAAAAAATGCATTTGCATTTCAATGTCCTGATCTCAAGTCTGAAATAGTTTGTCCTGTCAGCTCACTAAATTTATATTTTAAAATTAGATATGCAAACAAAACAATTTCTCGAACTAAACCTTTTTGTTAATAAAATTCTAAGTTTCTTTTGTAATTCGATGCGCTGAACCTGCTCAATTTTTCCTAGGATTGATCTTTTAGTACTGATTTACATATCTTTTTACGATTCTGCATAACACATACACTGTATTTGAATATGATATTATGATATTTTACTTGTTACCTTTATTTAATTTTTACTCTTCTAATTCTGTATATGCAATGTGGAATTGTGAATAAAGTTTTTATCTATCTGTCTAACTATCTGAATCTAAATTTCAAGTTGTACCTAAATGGGTAGAACTTCCAAAACAAATTAACTGCGAAAAATCGCTTCTGATAACTAAAAATCACGAGAAATTGAAATTATGTCAACGTAAATTGTTTTCTTAAACTAGACATACTTGATCTATATCAGGTCAGTACAAGACACCACAAACACTCAGATACGTCCTGATCTGTATTGCCAAACCACTATGCCAAAAGTTATCAAATACCAAAACAAACAACTACAAATAATAATTATGCTAAGACTACACTACGAAATTTTATTGGTTATAAATAATATACAGGTTTTTTTGAAGTAATGCATAATTAAATACATGTGAAATATTGATTAGGCACCCGACAAAAGAACAATAATTAACACATTGTCGATTTAATCAAGATAAATTTACCTTGAAATATGATTTAGGTATATTTTGTCATTCGTAAAGAAAAAGTGATTAAAAATGATTTTTTTGATCATTTTAATCGCATTAAATATGAAAAATTGTATAAATGCAGCGGTAAGTTCTATTTTTTTAAGAAAATTATTCGAATAGTTACATCTAGTATACCATAATTTGCAAATGTCTGTCTGTCTAGTCATGCCTATTAAAGAAAAAGATTGGATCCTATTTTGTCACCAGGCACTGCAGATTAAAGAATTTCTTTAGATTCCCAGCTACCTCACTAATCATCCATCCATCAGCCTTTAGAAGTCCACTGCTGAACGTAGGCCTCCCCCAATGTTCGCCACTCCGTCCGATTCTGTGTCCTCTAAATCCAGAGGCTTCCCGCTGTCCCTTTAGGTTGTCAGTTCTCTACATTAAGTTATAATTAATACTTTTAGGAAACCACGACATATGAAAAAGTTAAGGTGAGTGAGTACATTACTTCTACGTATATAGTTTAGTAATTTCTTTGACACAATTTTTTTTTTATTAATAATGTTTTAATGAAACAACTTTTTTCCAACCATGGTTGCTGTAAAGTATCCGAAACGTCGGGAATCAAATGTTAATAATAAACCGCGATAAAATCCGAAAAAAGTTGTTTCATTAAATGTGTAAAATTCGCGTAAACATTAGAAAACAATAATGTTTTAAATGTGCAATAGAATTAAATATAGTCGCAACGAAAACTGTAATTTATTTTTTATTTTATTTTTAATTTCTATTATTTTATATTAATTAATGATTAACTTAAGCAATAATTATAGATGCAAAAATGAAATATAGATTAATTACATTGAAATAATTGGATGTATAAAATTTATGTTCTCTTTGTACTTTCATAGATATTGTCTTATATATAAAATTCTCGTGTCACAATGTCAGTTACAATACTCCTCCGAAACGGCTGGACCGATTTTTAGGAAATTTCGTGTGAATATCGGGTAGGTCTGAGAATCGGCCAACATCTATTTTTCACACCCCTGAGTTATAAGGAGAGGGGGCATTAAGGGGTTAATAATATATATGGCAAAACAACGTTTGCGGGGTCAGCTAGTTTTATTTATTTTGTACCTTATTTACACAATATAATATATACTCGTATTGAATGTAGGTGTTAACATTTTCACCATCACTATCAATTATAGTTATATACGACATACCGGGATTGTCATTTTGAAACTTCCGGTATTTCGGTGACAACAATGCTGTTGGTTAGACTGCTCGGTCGACACATCATGTGTCAAGTCATGGTGAGTCAACACATCGGGAGACTGAACTAACGGAAAATGACAATCGCGATAGCTCGCTTATAAATAAAATTACAAAAAGTAGGACTATATTTAATGATAATATGTATTTATATTAAAAGTGTATTTTAGGTTCAACCTTTATCAACCCTAGCTTCCATCTCTCCAAGTGTAAGTAAAAAACCTCTGCTATCTATAGGGCTTTCGACTCCTAGCTGCATTACTTCAGATGGGAGGTTCTGTAGGTGTTAGAGATCGCGTTCGGCTTAAAAAAGGGAAACCCTCGAAAATCGTAGTGACGACTAATGCGTTTGTTAATTTTTTTCGTCTACTTACGTTGTATTACTTGTCGATGTAATTGAAGTCGGTTTTTTCGTTTGCGAGCAAACACAATTACTGCATAGCCGTCCAATACTTAGCCACAGAAAACGTCGATAAAGTGAAAAATAAATTTGTTAATTTAAAGTGTCAATTTTGAAGGGAAGGTATTTCTTTTATACATTCGTGAAACTGTTACCCCAACAGAACACTTCATTTGAAGGAACACAGTTACGAGTCGAATACCTACCTATATTTACAACAATGAATCATAGGCCGTAAATCGATTCTTAAGGAGTAAACTCCAAAAACACAGAAAATTATCTTTTAAGTTGAGACTTGTGAGCAGTGAGCTGCTGAATCTATCGCAACCTGCGTCTAGCCATGTAGGTCTGTTTATTATTGAACGAAGTTAATCTTAAGAGTTTAAATCAAGTTCTTCTATTCTTATTTTAACACACGAAAACTAGTAATTTATTAAGCATCTTATATTAGACAAATTTTCTGCTATATGGTTACGGCAGTAAAGAATATCGCCACCTCCTCTCTTCTCGTGGGTATTGTAAGAGACGACTAAAGGATAATACAGTTCTACTACCACCTTGGAACTTCAAATACACAGGCCGAAGATGGGCAGCAGCGTCTTCGGTGCGGCAGAGCCAGCCCTGCGGCCACCAACTCGTCTGCCCAGTGTGATGACTGGGCAAAACACATGAGTTCACGCCATTTGTGGCGTGAATTCGTGGAGGTCTATGTCCAGCAGTAGACTGCGATAGGCTGAAGTGAAGTGATTAGACAAATTAATTAACTAATTATGATACTTAACAAGGATTTCAAATAAAATCCATTTTCTTACAGCTAAAAACTTTAGGAACACTGTCTACAGTATCATCAAGTGTATGTATTATTATTTCTTGGATATTTTTATTTTAGCCATATTTATCGACATGGATATTGAGCGCTGAAATGCTGACAACTTTATACTCATAACTCGGCATGAGAATTTGTGTCTGTATATGAGAGATATTTGAGTAAAAAGTGAAAAATTTATGAGTGTTCATAGGGCTACCAGTAACTAAAAATATTATTTTTAGAATTTTGTCTTTCCGTCTATTTGTTTGTTTACTCATCACGCTAAAACTACTGCATGAAATTGAAGCTGATTTCGCAGTGTTATTCTTAATACGCCGCTTAGAACATGACATATTGAAATTTTACACGTGAATGAAGGCGCGGGCGGCAACTAGCAATCACTTTATGAGTACATTTTTACAGGTCAAACCATTAGCCACCTCATCGTATGCCGCCACAAATGTAAGTCTACTGCTGATTTTAGTTTAGCGCTGAGCGCACGATATATGAACTTCTAGGAAGAGTATCTGAATAACGAGTAGTTGTCAGCGTCAACGGTGGTCGACGCTGGCGGTTCAGCAGTAGTCAGTAGTACGCGTCGAGCGTTGGTACTACGTAGCTCTCAGCGTTGACACCGTTAATGACACCGTAAATAATACATGCATCTCATGCTCCATATAATTTGTATCTACATTCCACGGTGACTAAAACGTCTCGTTCTGACCGTCAGTGCCGACGGTCTGCATGAGCTTAGCAAGCGTAACTCTAAAACGACACAAGTGCTTATAGAGCGTGTTTTCTGACCATCGACACATTCGTATATTCTAATGGAAGCCGAACAAAAGGAGGTGTTCATTAATTAATACATTTTATAAGTATTTCTATTGCTACTCAAACTAAATATCTAATAAGTAGTTGCATATAATTTAAAAATATATGATGGTTACATTTTATAGGCTAAGATTTCAACGACTTCATCACCGGTCATCATAAGTGTGAGTTATTGATAAAATCCCGGTTCCTGTATACAGAAAAGGATTAGTTTTTGTTCATAAAGCATCGAGTTTTTTATTGTACATCACAAATACATTAAAATAAAGCTTAAAGATTATACAATGCGTGGACTTATTGCTAATTAGCCATTTCATCCAGACAACCCAAAAATCAGAATATAATAAGCAAAATGGGTCGCTTTTTTAATTTACGAACCTTGCTTAAGTAAAAATATGAAGATGGGAGCACTTTTCACATGCAAATTTCTTATAATTTTACTTTAGCTAATTTATTAAAACGGTATCAATCATGTATACTTTTTACAGATAAAACCCTTGGCGATCTCGTCAACTATGACCCCAATTGTAAGTAAATTATAATTACTTCAAGTCTCAAAACATATGCATAATCTTTATCCTAAAATTAGCGAAATTAAAAAAAAACCTATAATTTAATTTTACAGCTATCAACAACCACGGACAATATTTTACAATCGAAAAGTCAAGAACGACTACACACGAATAATATAAATTTGATCAGTCTTAAGCCTACAAAACTTCAAGATATAAAAAACCGCGGCTATGACATTGATTATGAAGAACTAGACAAACTGTTTGACAAATTTAAGAAACCAAATTCATACAAATTGTCTAATAAAGAGCTACTTGACAAAATATTTCAAATGATATTAAAGAATAAGCACGTTGATGTAGACTGTGGTAGCTACCACTGTTTGTCAAGTCTACACGAACAAAGGAATAAAAAATCAAAAGAAAAAATTATTCCAAAACCCTATGGTGGATTTTATGAACCCATAACTGGACCGAATGGGCAACGGTATGAAAAACCAAAACAGAATTATATTCCAAAACCCTATGACGGATTTGAAGAACCAATTAATGATGGATTCCTTAATTTTATGATCTGGCCAAAGATTTAATTTTAAAATTTAAAAATGAAAAATTTAATGATAAAAATTATAATTTTGACAACGTAAGATGTTTTGGCTAACATGTACAATATAGGTAGATTTTTTTTATCGGAGGTTAAATTTTTGTTATTTCTGACTCTACCTTAATTCCGGTGCTGCGGTAAGTGTACTCATGCTCCGTACTGCGACTATCACGGTTATTTTCGAACAAATTTACATAAAAACGATCTTTACTGCAAGATAAAAATACGATACGAACTGACCTTTAACGACTAACAAATAGACACTTTTAAACAAAATAACGCGTCAGACATAATATTCTAATAAAATTAGTAACATTGCGTGCTAGAATATAGGTTTAGAAATTCGAAAAATACCCAAAACCGAATCGGAGCACCCCACTGTCCACGTGGTCTTGGTCTGCCCTACCCCTAGAGTGTTTTTTTTAAGCCGGAGGCGCGAAGGGGGGGCAGCCCTCGCCCGCCGTGCTTTCGCACGCAAGGGCGGAAGGGCTGCACTTCCCGCAGCGCCTAAGCTAAGCGTTACTCTAACCTTAAAGCTTCAACCACGATATCTCTGTAACAGCGGGGTTTACACGAAAATAGTTGTCCGGGGTGATGAAAAACCCACACTACCTCCCACACCCCATAAATTTCTCGCCGGGATTGTACAAAATTACCGAATTTTTAATTAAACTTTGTATTTTCTTTATAAGTACGATACATTTTGATTTTATTTTATTTAATGTGGAATCTGTATTTATTATTCATCATCATCATCATCATTGATTATCTATTTTATATAAATTTTATAATTAAATCACATAAATATCTTTGAATATAATAAATAAGACTCCAATTAGTTTTTTTATGTTACACAATGAGTATAGAATATGGTTATTATATAAAGTTCTTCAAATTAATTATAATATTATATTCAGTTTTTAAATTATTATGATTTCGTGACATTGTTTGAATATTATCATCACAAACTCATTGAAATAACCTATAGCGAATTTTTCAACTAATATTCTTTTTTTCTTTTTAAGCGTATTATGTTGCCAATCAGGGTAAAATATTATTTTCTTTTTTAACAAAATATTTAAAAGTTAGGGCTAAGAACTTAATCTAATACTGAGATTTGATTTTTGAATTAACTTACTAATTTTTTTTCAAACACCAAATAAAAACATGGAAAGGGTAATATTTAGTGATTAACATTAATTCTTTATTTTTAGTATGAAATATATATACCCTTGTATTCTAGACAACAATAGAGCCTTGGACTTTTCTAACCAAATTACAATAATATACTTTGGAAGGGTATAGTGTAGAATATAGCATTATACTCTCATAGGTATCTCCATTAATCACGTTATGTTTTAAGCAATTTTTAGACCCCTTCATACCCAAAACCACATGAATTTTTTGGTGCAAAGTTTATATATTCACCACATTCGTTTTATTTTTATTTTTTTCAGTTTCCGTTTGTAACCACGGATCCTTGGAATAAACGTATATGGCATGACTAAAAAAATTAAAAGACACGATATACCTAGCATTTGTATTCAAGCATTTTAATCTTTTGTGAAATTTTACACAACCTGCTAATAGACGCAATTAATTATTTTTCAAATTTTATTAAAAAAACATACAAAGAAATCACAAATATAAACCTGTTGGCTAGAAGTGTTAACGGTACCAATTAGGTAATTCTAGTAAGTATTACTATGCTCTGTGTTTTAATGTTGATCAACAAAATGGTGGCCGCACAAATTAGCTAGTACCTATTAATTAGCCGTTGTATCAAAATATTAAAGACAGAAAAGATAACTTTTTAATACTGAACAAATAGCTACCATTGCATTAGAACACCTTTTTAAAAAGTAATAAAATGCGAACCAAGCATAACCATCAAATAAGCTTACAACTTACTCTTTACTGTGTAATAATTTTATTTAGCGTTTTGCACAGATATAATTCAATATAAAATGTAATGGAAATAAAAAATGCACACATATAGTGTTAGATAATATACATAATTTTATCTTTTGTTTTAATAAAAGGTGTATAAAAAAATAATTAGTTTTATTTTGCGTCGCATTCCATTAAACATTTTTTCGTTAAACTAAGAATAGACGGACCCCCTCCCCTCCTTGTTTAAAATTACGTAAGAATCTAAAGGCAAAACTTAGTATACGTTTGGTTTGTATCAATGTTTATTTTTCAAATTAACAATTTTTTTTTTACTTACAAACGTACTAATAATTTTTATTTTTGGTAGTAATAAACTTTGGTTTTAATTATTCATTTTTACTTACATAAGATTTTCAGTCCAGGGGCTCAAAATCCACTCGGAAATGATGACAATGTTTTGTTACACAGACTTAGAAATACTTGCTTTAGCAAAAAACTGAGCTTGAGCTTTTTTTTTCGCCTAATCTTCATTTAAAAAACTTTTATAATAGGTTTATACCTATACTACTACCTAATGAGTACGAATAACGAGAGTTGTTTACGCAAACAAGTGACGACTAAAACCACAAGCGGGGAGTTCCCGCGGAAGGCGCAGAGGGAGTGGCGTGGGTCCGTTGCCATGGAAATAAACGTTTTGGCTCGCGCGTTTGCTCGCGTTTTTTCAAAGTATAATTTTAAGTTTTGCGTATTTCTGTTATCTTACGTAAGAACTATCGAGACTCCCTCCCTCCCCCTTGTAAGAAAAAAATAGGACATGGTTGGACCCCTTCCCCTACATAAACTTACGTAATAAATGGCACAACAGATCTGCAGCACAGCAGCACTACAGCTCTGCAGCACAGCAGCACTGCAGCACAGCAGCACTGCAGCACAGCAGCATAGCAGCAAATCAGCACAGCAGCACTGTAGCTCTGCAGCTCTGCAGCACAGCAGTACAGCAGAATAGCAGCACTGTAGCACTGCAGCACAGCAGCACTGTAGCACTGCAGCGCAGCAGCACTGCAGCACTGCAGCTCAATAGCACAGTAGCACAGCAGCACTGCGGCTCTGCAGCACGGCAACACAGCAGCACTGCCAGCAGAGCAGCACAGCAGCACCGCATCACTAAAGCACCGCATCACTGCAGCACCGCACCGATTCCGCAATTGTCGCCTGGATTTTGGTCTAAGTAATAAATCTAATAAATATATTTCATACTTGTTTCTCTCAGGATTCATGACGTTTATTGTTGACGCACATGTATTTTTACGCGTTTTCATTAATACTATTTCTTTTATTTCTAAGTCTGCACAAAATTGCTAGTTCTTTCAATACATCGTCTCGAGAGTTTATTGATAAAGAAGATTGGCTTGCAAATATAGTATTCTTACTCTTACAATAACATAAATTTCTTTTAGTTGAAATAAGCAAGCTTTCGTCTC
This sequence comes from Melitaea cinxia, assembly GCF_905220565.1. NCBI lineage: Eukaryota > Metazoa > Arthropoda > Insecta > Lepidoptera > Nymphalidae > Melitaea > Melitaea cinxia. The sequence continues at coordinate 6,340,810 of NC_059421.1, read as the reverse complement.
GATTTTTTAATATACTACGCAGTTTCTGGTCAGGTAAAATAATAAACTCTACATCTGAATCGCATTTCTTAAGTACTTTCGCAATTTTAGGTTGATCAGTCCTATAATCACTGGAAGTAGAAGAATTAAATAGTCTTGCTCTCATTATTTCTCGCTTGTGCTCGAGTTAACACACACACGCACTATCTTACTATTCATTTCTTTTAACTCGTCTGATGTTATAATTATCCTAGATAAGGCGTCTGCCACCATATTATCTCTACCACTAACATACTCTACTTTAAAGTCATACTCCTCTGATAAAAGTCTAAACTTTGTCAAACGACTAGATGGATTAGTCATATTAAATAAGTATAACAACGGTTTGTGATCGGTTCGAATAACAAAACTTTTGCCACACAAATAAGGTATAAAATATTTAATCGACCATACAATGGCTAATAGCTCCTTTTCAATTGTCGCATAATTCAATTCAGCTTTATTCAAACCCGGACTCGTGAATGCAGTTACCATTGCATTACTATGCAATGGTAACTGCGTAACGCTACCTATAGAAATTCGTTTTTTTGATGAAAAAATCTGGATAATCCAATACAGGTGGATTAGAAAGTAATTTTTAAGGCGCTCAAATGCGTTGTTACATTCCGGTGTCCATTCGAATTTAACATTTTTTCGACATAATTTATTTAATGGTAAATCTATTTCACTAAAGTTACGAATATATTTACGGTAATAATTACTAAATGCAATAAAGCGCTTGACGTCATCCGCACATTCCAGTGTCGGGTAACGTTCAATTACGCGAATCTTTTCAGGATCCGGTAACATGCCTTATGCATTATTTTAAATTTACTTTTCGTAGTCTGGAAAATACATAAATAGTCATTAGGTTTTTTATTATGTTCGATTAAGTTTCTACCGAATATTATTAAATCGTCCATATAAACAATACATTTTTCATAGTTTAGGCCTGACATTGCTATAGTCATTAATCTACTAAAAGCTGAAGGGCTGATTTATAATCTCATAGGTATATGACACAATCTTTTGGGGTATATGACACAATCATAATTAACGTGTGTAGGTAAATATTTTATTACTTCACATCGCGGTCCGATTGTTAAATTATGATGATAGTAATGCATTGGTAAAGATACCTCATTTTGACCTACTCTTAAAGATAATACATCTGTATTATAATCTATGATACCTTTATTTATTTTTAAAAAATTTTGACCTAATTTACCCTATCCGTTTACATGGACCTATAGCTTTACAAGGTAAATTCCTAAATACGTAGAAATTATGATTAAAATTAAATCCTTCCCATTTTAATGTCAATAGACAAAACCTTCGGATTTTAAACTACCACCTATGCCATTTATACTAAATTCACTTTTATGTAAAGTTACGTTAGTTAAGGCTCCATCCGATACTTGAGGAGCAAAATATTATACCAGAACACCAGTTTGGATTTCGCGCGCACCATGGGATCATAGAACAGATACACCGAGTGGCTTCTACGGTCCGCCAAGCATCGGAACGAAAAGAATACTGTTCTGCTGTATTCCTCGACGTGCAACAAGCTCTCGACCGTGTGTGGCATAAGGGTCTCGAATGCAAAGCAAAACTTTGCTTTCCCAACACTACTTATATGCTCTTAAGATCCTACTTACAGGACCGCATGTTCCAAGTAAAAACAGAAGGTTCAATGTCACCTATTTGTGACATTAAAGCTGGGGTTCCCCAGGGATCTGTACTCGGTCCAGTATTGTATACAGTTTTTACAGCCGACTTACCCACTTCCAGTAACGTCTTAATTGCTACCTACGCAGATGACACGGCAATACTATCTTGCCGTAGGGATCCCTGCATACCATCGGAAAAACTCCAAAGGCACCTAGAAAAGGTTGGATCATGGTTGAGGAAATGGAGAATTAAAGCAAGTGCTGCAAAATCTACCCACGTTACTTTTACATTAAAAAGAGGTCACTGTCCACCAGCGACACTTGATCGAACTGTCCTACCTCAGAATACTACAGTTAAATACCTAGGGATGCACCTTGACAAGAGTATTACCTGGAAGGGCCACATAAAGGCCAAAAGAGATCAGGCATACTTTAAGCTACAAAACCTGTACTGCCTAATTGGAAGACAGTCCTCACTCAGTTTAGAAAACAAACTGTTGATCTATAAATGTATTATAAAACCAGTATGGATGTATGGAATTGAACTATGGGGATCGGCTAGCAACTCCAATATTGAGATTCTTCAACAGTTTCAAAATAAAGCCTTAAAAACTTTAAGTAATAAACTGTAAGTAATTGGTTTATACAAAATAAAGAAATACACAGATACTTGGAAATACCTACAATCAAGGAGGTTGATATTTTCTGTAAAGCGTACAAATATAATTTAGACCGGCACGAAAACCAACTGGCTAGAACTCTGATGGATACCGATAATAGTATATTTCGACTTAAGAGATCAAGACTAGCTTCCTTTTGAAGTTAAATTAATGAGGGACAACACATCGTAGGATGTGCTGATTCCGAAAAGTCCAAGAAAAAGTTCAACAGATTTAATTAAAGCTAAGGGGCTGATTGCAAATAGATGGAAGGTTAAAAAACATCTGTGCTCTTAAAAAAGTATCTAATTAAAATGGCGTCGCAAATGACATGGACATATGGACATGGGATTTGATAAATAAATTACTAACAGAAAACGAAAAACATGGATGCTTGTGGGATCCATACAGTGAAACTTATAAAAATCCTTAGAGATAATGCATATGTAGACATCACAGATTAAGTATTAGTTACTACGTAAGTAGACATTGAAAATGATAAATGTAATTTAATTTTCCACTCCTGTTAAAAAGCACGGAATTTATAGCAAATGTAAGCCAGCCTTATCATCGCAAATCGTGGATCACAATCGCGGATCGCAATCGTGGTCGGTTCGAAGTTCCATTGAGTGTCGTGCGGGGTTTGAACAAAAATTTTACCCTCTTGTTTCGCATTTGTTATTATTATTTGTACTTTTGAAGGTATGAAGGACGTTTTGAATAACGATAGCGCCTGGGGCCGTGAAAATAACGATAGCGCCTGGAGCCGTGAAAATAAAGATAGCGTCTGGGGCCGTGAAAATAATGATAGCGCCTGGGGCTGTGAAAATAACGATAGCGCCTGGGGCCGTGAAAATAACGATAGCGCCTGGGGCCGTGAAAATAACGATGCGCTATTTATAACGATGCGCTATTTATAACGATGCGCTATTTATAACGATGCGCTATTTATAACGATGCGCTATTTATAACGATGCGCTATTTATAACGATGCGCTATTTATAACGATGCGCGATTTATAACGGTGCGCTATTTATAACGATGCGTTATTTAGATGCGCTATTTATAACGATGCGTTATTTAGATGCGCTATTTATAACGATGCGCTATTTATAACGATGCGCTATTTATAACGATGCGTTATTTATAACGATGCGCTATTTATAACGATGCGCTATTTATAACGATAACGCTATTTATAACGATGCGCTATTTATAACGATGCGTTATTTATAACGATGCGTTATTTATAACGATGCGTTATTTATAACGATGCGCTATTTATAACGATGCGCTATTTATAACGATGCGCTATTTATAACGATGCGCGATTTATAACGGTGCGCTATTTATAACGATGCGTTATTTAGATGCGCTATTTATAACGATGCGTTATTTAGATGCGCTATTTATAACGATGCGCTATTTATAACGATGCGCTATTTATAACGATGCGCTATTTATAACGATAACGCTATTTATAACGATGCGCTATTTATAACGATGCGCTATTTATAACGATGCGTTATTTATAACGAAGCGTTATTTATAACGATAGCGCTATTTATAACGATGCGCTATTTATAACGATGCGCTATTTATAACGATGCGCGATTTATAACGGTGCGCTATTTATAACGATGCGTTATTTAGATGCGCTATTTATAACGATGCGCTATTTATAACGATACCGCTATTTATAACGATACCGCTATTTCTAACGATGCGCTATTTATAATGATGCGCTATTTAGATGCGCTATTTATAACGATGCGCGATTTATAACGATGCGCGATGTATAACTATAGCGCTATTTATAACGACGCGCGATTTATAACGATGCGCTATTTATAACGATGCGCTATTTATAACGATGCGCTATTTATAACAATGCGCTATTTATAACGATGCGCTATTTAGATGAGCTATTTATAACGATGCGCAATTTATAATGATGCGCTATTTATAACCTCAAAGCGATGTTTTGCCACCTTCTATTACAAGTGGCAGTGGGCTGGTCATCTGTGTCGCAGGACCGATGGCCGTTGGAGTAGACGGGTCCTAGAGTGGAGACCGCGTCTTGGCAAACGCAGTGTGGGACGTCCTCCGGCCCGTTGGACCGACGATCTACGTAAGATTGCCGGTGTAGGCTGGATGAGGATTGCGGAAGACCGGGATGCTTGGCGCGAACTTGGGGAGGCCTATGTCCAGCAGTGGACTGCGATAGGCTGAAGTGATATTACAAATAATTCCAAATTCTTACTGACACTTTTAAATTTAACAACTGCTTTTATGACACCTACGGGTTTAATTCTCACACCATTATATGCAATGCTGTTCGTTAGACTGCGGTCGACACATCATGTGTCATGTCATGGTGAGTCAACACATCGGGAGACTGAACTGACGAAATTAACAAATTATTAAAATATGTATTTGCAGGCTGGAACGGGGGGTCTTTATCGTTCCACATAAGGCCCGTAGTCGTCGTGAGCGATCACGTCACCGATCGCGGTGTTATAGATGACGTCCGTCACTGCTCGCGATCACATCGCGCACACTGTTTGGCTGGGGACATATATTAATTACATGAGCTATTTTTCAATCAGTTTAGACTCATAGGTGAGATTTAGTGAGATTTGCCTGGAAAATATTTTAAACCAAATTCATTTTTATTATTCGGGAAGATAAGAAACCATTCAGGTATACTATAATTAAACTAAATTAAATAAAATTCAAAGAAAAAAAGATAGAAACCCCACTTTTTTAAATTTTTTACTTAATCCATGGAGACTTGTGTACTTTTTCGTGTAATATTTTATATTTTTTGAAGTTGAGGTGGAATTTTCTATTACCCTCCCCCCTCAGTTTAAAAGGGATTCCCCTCATTCTGAGCTCACGTAATTAATGGATGTCCCCTCGTGTGCGGGGATCGAACCCGCAACCGCCAGCGCAACAGTCCCAAACCAGTGCTGCAACCGTTTCGCGAACGCGTCGTGAAATTAAATATTTATCTTATAATATTTAATTCTGCTATTACAACTCTACTACAAGTGATAACAATATTATGTAGGTGACGCTGGTATTTATGGATACCACATTTGTTTTTGTTTATTTAATGGCTATTGAGGTTGAGTTTTCTTAGGATGTATTAATATTGAAATAAAAACGGTTTAAATTATACCTTTATAACTGTTAGCTATAGCTGGTCTTTGTTAAATTAAAACTATTAGCTATTAAGTTAAAACCTTTACTGGTCTTAAATTATCTGTGATAATCTGTGACTTTATTTTGTCTGACACTAGTTTGACATTAATCTAGGGATGTGCAAATGACAAAAATATATCGAAATATGTCGTATCGATATGTTAAAAGTATATCGATGCTTACTGAGAAAAAAATCTATATTACTATTTAACGACTTTTTATTACAAATTGAAATTAACTAATTAACTAATTATATTCTTTATTGCACTTAAAAAAAAAAACAAGTTAAAATCATATTTACGAAGAAATTTGGCAAGGGCAAACTTATCTCTAGAAGAACTACTACTAACTACAAGAATTGTTCAAATATTTGAACATGAAAAAAATTAGTCACATTTGGCAATTATATTAATTTTATTTGTTGTAAAATACGCATTAAGTATAATCATTACAATTAAGACTTGAGTATTGATATTACAGTGAAGAATTATTATTACAGTTATCATAATTTAAGCAAAAATTATTTTTACAATTAAGTAAAGCTTCTTTTTCAGATAAGCAGCCAAATTAATTGTATTTCCGGATGTCTTGTACTTTTTACCACATACATTAGATGATGCGTGTTCCACACAGCAGACATTTTTAAATAAACAAATATTATTAAATAAAAACATACAAGCTACACCGGATAATGTCACTTGCCACCATTGAACCAAAGAGCCATTACACATACATACAGATGTACTGTCTGTACGTGTACACACACAGGTTTCATAGGTAATCAACACTATTAGTCTACTATGTACTTACCATATTACGTCCATGCTAGGATCAAGTAAGCATACTTCATCCTAGCGTCCATGGTACTCACAAGTACTAAAGAAACTACCCACAGACATGTTTTTTGGTTGAGTTCACAAAGTACAGAGGGATATAGACTCTTCTAATATTAAAACTCGCGAGCTCTGTTTTATATTCATTTACACATTAGAAGGGCAAAAATATTACATGAATGAGTGAAATACTAACTCGTTTAAATATTTAATAAAGTTCTTAAAAAATATTTCAAATTCGATATTCAAAAATAAGTGTCGATAATCGATATTTCGAAATTTAAAAGTATCACCGATATTTATCGATTATTTTTCGAAAAAATATCGATGTTTCAATATCGATATTTATTATTTGTTGCGCTTCCCTAGATTATTCTTTTACATTATTACTATTTACTATGCTCTGTGCATTATTTTTACAACTTGATCTATGTTTTTACAATCATTTCTTTGAATCATTTATCTTATAATATTTATCCTACTCTATGATCATTTACAAAGAGACCAAAGAGTATAATCATTTAGCTTGCGTTAGCTGACGAGTCTGCATCGTCAAGTTGTTCGTGTTTTTTGTTCTTTTAATTTAGTAGTGTTATGTTTCAGTGTTTTGTGATGGTTGGTTGTATTAACAATTTAACTCAGGTAAGTTTCTGTTTTTATAGTTTTTTAATTTAATGTTTAGATAATTTAAAATGCTTTAGACCGGACCTCCCGATTCTCTCAAATACTTTTGGTATATATTATGAAGAATAGGCAAATTTTACTTTACACCTCAATTGTTCAAAAACCTTTTTCTTTAATTCCCCAACCCTCCCTAAGCCAGCACCAACATACATTTCTATCAATATCTAACAATATTTCTATCTCTATAAATCACGTGTCTGTCCTAGTATAATGTTTAAATGTCTAACATATAACATAAATGATTTAACTTAAGTTTGTTCAGTATGTAAATATTAAATCAGAATTTAAAGATCATTAGTGGGGAAGTAATTGATTATTTCATTATTATATTGTAGATTTTAGTTTAACTTTGTTTGTGTTGTTTTAGGTTGAGGTTTGATAAAAGTCTAACCATTTTACCTGTTATCAAAATTTAACCAAGACTGTCATCTTAAATTTCTTTTATTTCTTGAACCTACAAGACATTACTGAAATCAATTTTGCTTCACTTGGAAGACAATCCGTTAAAACAAATTAGTCAAAAAATATACAAATAAACAACCTAAAATGGTTTGCGATAAATGTGAAAAGAAACTTGGTCGTGTCATAACACCAGATCCGTGGAAATCAGGAGCACGGAACACCGTTGAATCTGGTGGCAGAAAAATTGGTGAAAATAAAGCGCTTACAGCTAAGAAGGGAAGATATAACCCATACACATCGAAGTTCCACGAATGCAAGTATGTCTTGAAACTCATTTTATTGTACTAATATTTAGAATAATACTGGTGTAGTGCTTGAATGTTCCAATACACCAGTGTCTGCATGTTCGATTCTTGGTCTGGGTGGATTTGTGTTTGAACAAATAAACTCTTGTAGGTCTCACCAACTTGCCTAGGAAAGCATTTAAAAATTGATCTTGGTTATTATCATGTATACTATAGAAATAAGAATAGGATAGGAATTGTTACTCATAGTTGAAAATATACCTGCCACTCTAAAAGAAATCTGTTGTTATTCTTATTGTTTAGTTAAATTAATAGTTTCCCTTTATATAATCCATATGAAATCACTAGACAACCACTAATAAAATATAAAAAAAAAATCTATTTTTAAATACTAAAAAAAATTGATAACAATGTGTCTGCATACCTGCATACACTATTGTTTGTATAAAAAAAAGGTGTTAACTGTACTATATCCTGTTATTACCTGCACATACTATTGTAAGATATACCTTTGGCAAACTCAAAAATGTATAAACTTTTCACTGTCTACATCAAACCTCATTCTTGTTTGTATATTTGTATACAAAGAATTTTTTGATTTATAAAATGTTCTTAGAACTTTTATTATATCGAAAACATAAAAATGAATGAATTGATCACTTCTCCAATATGTTCCTGAGGGTGGTCTTTTTTTATTTTTGTGAAACCATTGCTTTCAAACAATATGGGATAAACAAAAATTCAGTTATTCTTTTTCAAAGGTATATCTTATCAATAAAAGGTAATAAAAACTTATATTACTGGGCCTTTAGTTTTAGAATATTTTTTTCTTAGAACCTTAACTGTTTACTATTATTACCTCATATTTATAAAGTTACTGCCCACCCAACATACATTATCCTGCTTTGCGAACTGACAAAAGCCTTAAAGTTAAAATAATAATCATTACATTATCTGAAATTTTTTCCAATCTCCTAATTCAATTAAGTTTATGATCTACTATACCGGGTGATTTTGAAAGCGTTTTGGAAACGAAAATTTTGAATTATTTATCAATAACAGAAGCTATATATAACGTTAATTTAAAAATATATGTAATTTTTTTTTCATCAAAGTCGATATTCATATCGTTTACAGACAAAAAGTGAGAACCAGTAGTAGCGCTACACGGTAGGTAAATTCTAAAAATAGAAATACTATACGTTTTAATATTGCGTCACAAAATCGTATTAGCCAATAAAAACAAAGCTACCGCGTTGCGCCGGAGTCGACCAATGACGGCTCACCTGTAATCGTCGGCGTCCCGCGTCCCTGGCTTTCAGTCGGTCAGTAATACCATAGCGGTACATGTGTAAATAAGGTCAAGGACGTTTAAATTATTATTCGCCGGAGTTTGAAGATGTTCTTGAGTACTTCGAGCGCGATCCCCGGCGGAGGACAAGGATGGCAGCAAGAGAATTCGATGTTAGCCAAAACTTCGTATCGAAGATATTACGTACACAAGGATTACATCCGTATCATTTTCGTAAGGCTCACGTAATAAACAACGCACCGGCAAGAATCGCCTTTTGCCAGTGGTTGTTAAATAATACAAACGACAACATACTCTGGACGGACGAGTCACTGTTTACTCAAGTGGGACTATACAATGTGCACAATGAGCATTACTCGGCTCTAATTAACCCCTACTTGATACGAGAAAACCATCACCAGGTTCGTTTCAGTGTGAACGTGTAGGCCGGTATTATTAACGACCAATTAATAGGGCCTATTTTTATTGAAGGTCATCTAACCGGCAACTCGTACTTAGAGATGTTAAGGAGAATAATATCTGAGTTAGTAGACGATGTGCCGTTAGCTTACTCGAGAGGTATGTACTACCAAGACGACGGCCGTCCCGCTCATTACGCGAGTGTAGTGCGTGCGTACCTGGACAATGAGTTTAGTGATAGGTGGATAGGTCGAGGAGGGCCTGTGTCTTGGCCACCTGGAAGTCTGGACTTAACGCCCTTGGATTTTTTCTTGTGGTCGGAAATAAAAAATTATACACGTCAATATGAAAGCTGTGATGATTTAAGCATTGCGATAGTGGACGCTTTTGATGAAGTGATAAGTGATAAAGACACATTAAGAAAATTAAAAGAATTGTATTAAACGTGTACGTTTGTGTATTGAACGCAGCGGACTCCATTTTGAGCAGTTGTTTCGATACAGAGAAGTGTAATTAGTGTAAATAAACTGTTAATAGGTACGTATGTAAGTTAATTATTCTGTAGATAGCTCCGATTTTTTAAATACGCCAGAAATTTATACCTACAGTCCGTTTATAAATTTATTTGTTCTGAAAAGAACAATCGTCGTTAATAATCGAAAAGAAGTTTAAATAAAATAGGTATTTCTGACGGTCCTAAGCCCGTGTAAAGTATGAAGGACAAACGAGTCTATCTACGTAAGTACTCGCTAGCTCGCGCCTATAGGTATACTTTTATCAACCGAAACGCGCACGGACGTGTTTCATTCATATAAAATAATGAATGAATGATCAGTGCCTTACTACTTTCCAAGTCGATCGAGTAAAAATGAATATTAAAATTGAAACTTTTTTTTAATCAACATTACAATTGATTTATCAATTTTTATAGGTACTATAGATGATTCCAAAGTAAAATATTTCGTTTCCAAAACGGTTATAAAATCACCGTGTAGTTCCATTTAATAACGTTACACCCGAACGTGAGATATTTCGATAAAAACATCATCCTGTCATATCCTACTCCTGGGCATAGGCCTGTTTCCCCATATAGGAGAAGGGTCAGAGCTTAATCCACCACGCTGCTAAAAAGCGGGTTGTCAGATATACTTCCTACTTATGAGTAACAATCTCCATCAAGTGTCCACGATAACAACCGAAACCGGCTTAAAGTGCTCTTCGAGGCACAGTGGGGAGACATACAAGGACAGCACAAACAGACTACAGCAAACATCTGTATGGCCAATACAAATGTTGCGCGAAAGCATTGACAAAAACATATATTTATCACATACTTTGGAAATGCAGTTAGTAGATACTGTAAGGTTGTCTACTTTCTCTTATGCACACAATAAATTGAGTTCTCTTCTATAAAAATAGCAGTTATTAAATGTTTTATTTTTCATATTTTAACGAGAGATGTGTTGAGTTTTTTTTTCATAATACCTATTTATTTTTATAATTTTGTTGTTGTCTTAAACTTTTGACTGATAATGTATTTATTTGTACCTGAGAAAGATTACTAATAGCTTATAAATAGTAAAGTAAAATGAATATAATACATATTATGTTACAAATTTTTTTATCACCTTTTTTTTTCAGGATATGTCGCACAAAAGTCCACCAAATGGGTTCACATTACTGCCAAGCCTGTGCCTACAAGAAAGGTATCTGTGCTATGTGCGGTAAGAAAATATTGGACACGGCAAACTATAGACAGTCTTCTACATAGTTGTAAAATATTATAATAATATTATTGATTAAGTTATTCGATAAGTTTAGTGTAAATATTTGTGCAATGTTGCATTGGTTTTTGTACTTATAAGAGTTATAGTATTTGTTTAAATATTACTTTTTCCATATAATTGTTATGTAATGTACGTTCTAGTACAAACTAGTACAATAAATACAGACAAGAGATACTCAAAATTTATTTAATAAACAATTTAATACATTGGAAACTGGATTTAAGTCATTATTATGTAGATGTTATAATTTTTTTTTACAGTAACATACTACATGTTTTATGTGCATCTAGTAAGTAAAACAAAGTTAAATGTAATACAAGAATGTATGACATTTAATTTAAAGTTTTTAATTTTTCAATTACTTTACAGTAGTTTTTAAATTGTTTGCCATTGTTAAAACATTTGTTATATCGACCATATCTCCAGAAGAGAAATTTGGTAGTCATAATGTTTCTATGAAAACAATAATTAATACTTCTGCTTTTCAAAGTTAAATAGAGATTTAAATTTCATAAAATTGTTAAAATTGTTATCTGATTGTAATATGTTAAATACAAATAAGTGTATAATGTGTATATAGTGTACATAATTGTTTTATAAATAAACTTTTTAAAGAATATAAAGTGTTTAAATTTTAAAGAAGACCTCTAATAATTTTAAGCATCTGTAACTCAGTTCTGAGCACATTAATTTAGTTTTACAAAAATAATAATCAGCTATAACGAGTTTTAAATTTTTCATATAATAATTTTAAGTAAAAATAATTTGTAAGTTTTATTACAGCAATTAGCAGTATTTAACGTTAATTTTGTAATGAATTATATATATATATATAACCTACATTTCTACTGGTCGTATAATTTTGTGATAACTATCCTGAAATTATATATTTATTTTTGTTATACTGTTCATATAATTCTTGTTACAAGTTATAAAATATCATTACTATACTATTTTATAAATACTGATTGCATAATCTTGAATAAATATTAAAACGATTATCATGATATTAATTATTACCCACCTTATTAAAATGAAGTAATTGAAAAATATTTTTTATTTCAATTGATAACAAATAACCATGTCGAACATATTTAATTAAAAATTAACTTTGAAATGATTACGATTTGTACAAAAAAGGCTGTTATAATTTTTTCCGTAGTAAGTGGATTTTTTAATGTTTTACATCTACTAAAATACTCGGTCACCAATACCGCATGCCCAGTGTGGTGACTATGGGCAAAACACATGAGTTCACGCCATTTTTGGCGCGAACTTATGGGAGGCCTACATCCAGCAGTGGACTGCGATAGGCTGATGTGATGATGATGATGATGATGACTAAAATACTAGACGAATTTTAAATAAGGTAATTAGTTTATTCCTTATATATATATTTCATATATGCAGGAATCATTTGGAGGAATTTTTCGGGTTTCATAGTCAAATAATATCAAATGGACCCTTTTATTAGCATTAAAATTTTAACTGGGGTAGAGTGTGCCTATGTAGATTGTAAGCAGGAAATAACATGCTTAAAATCTGGAGTTGCTCGACTTCGGTAGTACCTCGGCCTTGCAGAAGATCACAACTAAATAATACTGCTTTGAAGCAGTGTTTGCTCCTGTGGTGACTAAGGTGACCAGAGCTACTGGTGGAGATTTAGAGATAGGGTAGACAACGCGCTTGCGATGCTTCTGTTATTGCTGGCGTCTGTAATAGGCTACAGTAATCGCTAGGTACATTAGGTAAGCTGTACCTACATTTGTTTGTCGACCTAGTCGTATAAAAATTGTTTTATATATGTCGTAGGTAGGTTATAGGTACATAACAGAAATCCAATTAAAATTTTAAAAATGTTCTTGTGGAGACTTATACCTGGCATTTATGCATGAGTTTAAGACGAAATTTTTACAAATGATAGACTGTCTCTTACTTGTCTGATCTCTACAACCCATAAAAAAAAAACAATAGTTACAAGTTAAAGAGCATGCACATTCAGCCTGTAACAACCCACTGCTGGCATTCGTTTCTTTCTCCGTGTTGGAGAAGGATTGGAACTTAATTCACCACGCTGCTCCACTGCGGGTTGGCGGATAAAATGGCAACAAAGAGACCTGTGAAACAAAAAGGAGTAAAATTTAATTAATAGATTGATTCAGCTCGTAACATTTAACTACTGATCATAGGCCTCTTTTCTACGTAGGAGAAGGGTTGGACCTCAATCTTTGACGCTGTTCTACTACGAATTGGCGGATATATTGACTACTATAACTAACGATCGATATCAGGTGTCAGTGATAAGAACCGGGTCAGACAGCTTAACGTACTCACAAGGATGAACACCTAAACCCGAAATAAATATTTCTATAAATAAAAATATTTTATCCGAGCCGCGACGCACGATACTTCACCAGAGCAGTTGCCTTACCTAACCTACCTACTTAGTAATAATAAAAAAATAAACTTAGAATGCTTCTATTGTGATAAATTTTCTTTCTAGTGCTTAAACCTTTGCTCCAGTTTAAAGGTTCCCTACGTGCGGATTGGAGATAACATTATATTATTAAATAAATATAACAACCATGAAATTATTGCTAAAAGTGTGACATCTAATACCCTGGAAGGCTATGACAAAAACTTGGAATTAATAAAGATGGTCATAAAACTTTTAATTAAGAATGTAAGTTAAAATTCAAACACATTTTTATCCGCTTGTGTTTAATTTTTTTCAGGGAAGCTACTGAACTTTTTTGATACAAAATTGTCAATAAAATAGTATCTTACCTGCGTTTATAACAGCAAACTATTTGCTCCAAAAGTTTAAATTTAGTATTTTTTGATGACCGCTCTTGTGTAATGGTGCGTGTGCAATGTCGGCGGCGCATAAACACCGGCGGTCGCGGGTTCGATTCCCGCTCGGAGTGAAATTTTCGTATATATCAATATTTATTTCCGGTCTGGTTGTCTGTCCTTGTGGATCTCCCCACCGTGCACCGGAGATACGATAAGTTTTCCTGTGTAAGGTCACGGCCCCAGTTATGTATACACTTGACAGCGATCTTTACAAATAGTAAGGAATATATCCGCCAACCCGCAGTGGAGCAGCGTGATGGACTAAGCTTCAAACTTTCTCCTACACGGAGAAAGAGGCCTATACCCATCAGTGGGATGTAATACACATGTGTGGGCTGAATCGAGGTATCGTATTTTTTAGAGGACTTACGTATTTTAAATAATAAAAATTATCGTTTTACATTATAATTTCAAACAGCGGAACACAAAACACAACCTAATTAATCCGCCACAATTGAAACCTCAGAATGAAATACAAGACAAAAATATAAAAAATGTCGAAATGGTATTACGTGGAGATTTTGATACAGAAAATGAAAGTAATGATGATAACGGAAATAATGCAAAGAGTTCTGAAGAAATACACGAAGAAAGTACATTTGAACCAGTTAATGACGGTAATAATAAAGCAAAATGGAGATTTACAGGCTGTTACGGTAAGAGAAGTAAGTGCGTAAGAGCTTGTAAAGAGGCGTATGAAGACGCTTGCTACAAAATATATTGTCCTGGGAAGTTAAAGAATAAGCTTAGAAGATTTTGTAAACGAGAATGTATAGCATGGTTTTAGTCAAATTAAATTTTATTGAGTAAATATGTCTTTATCCCTTTATTTATTTGCCTTACACTTAATGATGATGACACAAAAGGATCGATCTACTATCTGGAAACAATGCGTAGGCACAAACGCCCAGAACTCGACAATTTGTAATTCTGTATGGTCTTAAAAAAACATATTTGCTATTTAAGGGGATCACGTGACTGCGCATTAGCCAATTTCTATTAACACTATGTTATCGAGTAGTTTTTTAAATTTCATTTTGTGAGGGTAGTTCGAAAACTTTGAAACGTAATATTTCAAACAAACGAGTTATTGTAATTTCTACAACAAGACAAATAAGACTATTATAATAAGTATTATAGGTAACAAGAATTTTCTAATTAATATTTCGTACTTATTTGTGTGAAAAAGTCAGCTCTGCGGTCACCAACCCGCCTGCCCAGAGTGGTGACTATGGGCAGCACACAAAGAGTTCACGCCATTTTTGGCGTGAACTTGTGGAGGTCTATGTCCAGCTGTAGACTGCAATAGGCTGTAGTGATGATGATGATGATGAAGACTTATTTGTATACATTTAAAATTCTTTATTTAACGAAAGAACATACGTTTCACGTTCGTTCAATGTGGGTTATTCGATTAGTTATAGAGGCTTGTAATCTATACAAATAAATAAAATTGAAGTGTCTGTTTGTAATATTAAAATAACCGCTTTTTACTAAATGCATATAATATAGATTTACATACGGTACATATACAAAAATAACATTTTTTAAAACGTTGACTAATTTCTGAAACAACTGGACCAATTTTGACGGGACTTTTACTGGCAGATAGCTGATGTAGTAGGGAGTAAACTAGGCTACTTTTATTTAAGAAATTTATTTATTTTCTAACTCTGCGAACTGAACAATAACTTTTTTTTGTTAAATTCCACATGGACGAATACAAATATATCCTTTTAATTTTATAAATTTATTATAAATAAAGCAGATAGGTACAGTCAGTACCTTCTGTTGAAAGAAAAATTTCAATTGCTATTTAGGTTGGTGCCTAACTGAAGTAGGTAGGGCACAGCAGGAAATTTCCTGCTCAAAATATGGAGCAGCCCGACTGGAGTAGGACCTCGACCTTACAGAAGATCACAGCTAAATAATACAGTTTTCAAGCAGTGTTGTGTTCTTGTTGAGTAAGGTGACTAGAGCTCGTGTGGGAGATTGGGGATAGCATCGGCAATGCGCTTGCAATGCTTCTGGTATTTGTGAGTTTTTTAAACTGGCAGATATTGCAGTTTATGGGCGCCATTGACCATCTAACTTGTGTCGCATTATCGACTGGGATTAACACTCATAAAATACAAACAATGATTATTAATTATATCACTTTTAAATTGCAATAGGTAATAACACTGTTTCAAAAAGTAAGTTTCACTCTTTAGCGATAAGGTCGACTTTTATAATTATTTGTTGTATATTTTTTTCTTTCCCCATTGTTCCTTATCTTGGTGTACAATAAAGAGTTATTATTATTTCAAAGTAATTAAAAATTAATTACTTTTCACGTTTCACATACAATAATTACAAATATAATTTTAAAAATAAGTAAAAAAATGTATATTAATGGAATTAGAAGTTGTGTTATATTATTAACTACAGTAAGTACGTTTTCTGTAAATCAGTATCTTACAATGGCCGTGTGAGTTTTGAAGGTAGAATTTTTACTGCTTAAGAAATGATACAAGTCTCGTAGTATAAAAATATAGGACGGGAAATCATGAGAAACTGTAACGCTAACCTGTCGTGAGTGTGTCGTTTTAGCGAGCAACGCCTCTTGCGAAAAATATATATATATTTCAATCA
The DNA here is from genome assembly GCF_905220565.1 of Melitaea cinxia. Lineage (NCBI taxonomy): Eukaryota > Metazoa > Arthropoda > Insecta > Lepidoptera > Nymphalidae > Melitaea > Melitaea cinxia. The sequence continues at coordinate 6,324,044 of NC_059421.1, read as the reverse complement.
CTGTATCATACTTAATGAGTAAACTCCAGTCACGTGTCGGCGCTTACGCACGTACTTAATTGCTAGCTTTTTAAATTTTTCATAAAAAATTAAAGTTCTGAAATCTTCAAATCGAAAATAGAAAATATGTGTCATGGGACACCAGGTAGTAACGAAGTTCCTTCGGATAGTATAGAAGCAAGACAATTTGAGAAAAAAATGTTGAATTTTATATATTTTTTCTAGTTCTTGATTTTTTTTAATTCTGTTGATTGGTTTTTAAATAAGTACATAAAAGTTATTAAGTATGGCGAAAGCACCACACTTCTTATCCGATTTTCGAAGGACCAAACACTATTGAGGTTGCAAAGCTTCTTAATTAAACTTCAATTGTTTCCTCGGTTCTTATTTCTTTATTTCTTATTTCTTCCTTGTTCTTGTTTGAGTGCGGCGAATGTTCGTTTGAGAGTGACTGGCTGTTGCTGGGAAACGCGTTATATAGCGTTTCCCACACCCTGGTAACAGCCGCATAACGGGAGATGGCTAGTACTTTTCCCGCGCCTTTGCAACGGGCCAATGGCGGTAGGTCTTGGTCACGCCATTTGCGTTGACCAATCACAGACCTGCTTCTAGGAGAGTGGGCAACATAACGGTACATGTTGGCGACAAGTACCAACCTAATCGGACGGTCAATAACGGTAGATCTTGGCCCCGCCCTTTGCGGAGTACCAATCTAACGGACCCGTTTGATAACGGTACATCTTGGCCCCGCCCTTTGCGGAGCACCAGCCGATCGGACCCGTTTGAGACAAGTACCAACTTCAGCCCGCGTTTGGTAGAAGGGGTGTTTTGCCTCACTTTCTGGCCCGTATGTCTATTTCATACTGTTGCCCTCTCTCTCTCTCTCGTGCCTGTTGCCATCTCCTGTTTTCTCGCATACATTCGTCTTACTCTTACATTATTTTTACAATATGATTACATAGCTTAATGTCTAAGATACAATTTACTTATATCTATGTATCTTACGTACTACTTAATACTTTATTTTATTAGCCTACTTATAACTAACAAAAACAATCAATTGTGACGTAAGCCGTCCGTAACATTCTCCCCCCGGCGTAGACTCTTCGCAGCCTCTCCCCTCAGCAGGACGGCGATCTTCGTTGCAGGTCTCCGGAACACACCTCCCTTGGTTCGCACGTCGGCCGCTCGGACGACGCCGTCTGGTCCCGGATACACTCGTACGATGATCCCCCTGGGCCATGTGTTGCGTGGCAGCGTGCCGTCGACGATCATGACGAGGTCGTTCGGCTGCAGCTGCGGTCCCTCCGTCCTCGATTGCCCTCTTGGTATGAGTGTCGGCAGGTACTCCCTGAGCCATCGTCTCCAGAACTGGTCCGCCATCGCCTGTGATCGCCGCCATGTGCTGCGATCCGCTTCGGTACACGGCCCCGTCCTAGGCAGGCCTGTCGACGACCCCATTAAGAAGTGATTTGGAGTCAAGGCTTCTTCTTCTTCGTAGTCTACTGGAACGTGCGTCAGCGGCCTCGCATTTATGCTGTACTCTGCTTCCGTGAGTAGTGTCTGAAGCACTTCCTCCTTCGGAGATTTCTCCTTCAGCGTTGTACTGAGCGCCGCTTTAACAGAGCGCACCAATCGTTCCCATGCGCCTCCCATGTGTGGCGCCCCCGGTGGTATGAATCGCCATTCTGTCTCATATTGTAGACAGTAGTTCCGGAGCTCGGGGATCCATTTTCGATAACAATCTCGTAGCTCGACATCGGCGCCTCGGAAATTCGTGGCGTTGTCGGAGTAAATAACTCGCGGCCAGCCTCTTCTGGCGGCCATTCGTCGCAACGCCATAATTGCCGAGTCCGTTGATAGAGACGGTACGATCTCTAGGTGCACTGCTCGCGTTGTTAGGCATGTGAACAGTGCACACCATCTCTTCTCGTGCCTCCTTCCAATGGTTACCGTCAAGGGACCGAAGTAGTCCACACCACAGTATGTAAATGCGCGGTGCCCCGGATCAATTCGTCCCGCAGGTAGGTCTCCCTTCGGTGGACGCCTAGGCGTCGCTTTGTACACCCGACAGAACTGACAGCTCTTTGCTATCTTTCTTACTGTCGGTCGCAGGCGAAATATAACGAACCGTTGGCGTAGGTCATTTACTACGCGCTCGTTATTCGCGTGCCCGGCGTTCCGATGTCCGTTGTCTATCAGTAACCTTGTGAAGGAGTGCCCGCCGTCTAATATCACTGGTCGGTTGGAGTGTGTTGTTACCGTTGACGCTCCAATGCGTCCTCTCGCTTTTAAGATGCCGTCTTCTATTTCCGGGTCCAACTTCGTAAGCTTGCTGTTTTTACGAAGCGGCTGTTTTGTTTTTAACCTATTTAACTCATCGCCGAATGACTCCTTTTGAGATTGTCGTATCCACCTCGCTTCGGCGTCTTTCATGTGCGCTACTTGCAACGGGATGTCTCTCTGTTTTTCTTTGAGCCTTTCGATGAATAATCGTACCATGGCCGTGGCTCTTATTAGCCTCTTATACGATGAGAACCGGCTGATATCGGGTAGCGTGACGTCATCGCTAGTACTCCCTTCTGACGTACTGTACACTACTTCGTCGCATCGCTCACCGTCCGGTATCATTGTAGGCCACTCTTCCTCAGGCGTTCTCAAAAACGAAGGTCCATTGAACCAGCGGTCCGTTCTGCTTATCCGTCTGGTTCCAATGCGCGTAGCGTCGTCTGCTACGTTGTCGTCTGTTGATATCCATCGCCAGTCGTCTCTATGTGATAACTCGGCGATTTCAGCAAGCCTGTGTGCCACGAACGGTGTGTACTTCTTGTCTTCGTTTCGGATCCAATGAAGCACCGTTTTGGAGTCGGTCCAGTAAACCATCTTGCTCGGTTTCCATGTATGTTCTTTAACTATTACACTGGCCATTTGAGCTCCAGTAACCGCCGCCTGCAGTTCTAGCCGCGGTATCGTTAACAGCTTTAACGGCGCCACCTTTGCTTTTCCCATGACATGCGCTACTTCTATGGCGCCGTCCCCGTGACGGATCCTCCAGTAGGCTGTCGTCGCAAAGGCTTGTTCACTAGCGTCGTTGAACACGTGCAGCTGTACCTCTGACCCCGGTGCTATCTCCATACTGTAGCATCGCGGCAGAGCCAGGGCGGAGATGTCTTCTAGACCGGTTACCCACTGCTGAAACTCTTCAGCTTCGTCGCTTGGGAGCTCTTCGTCCCATTGCACCTTCTTCAGCCACAGCCTTTGTAGGATTATCTTCCCTACCACGGTGTACTGGCTGATGAGTCCTAGCGGATCGTAGATAGACATGACGGCGCTTAGTGCCTCCCGCTTTGTCGGCACTCTACGTTGAGTTTTGACGGCTTCCGGGACTCTTTTGATGTCCGTATTGAAGCCGACAGTGTCCTCTCTCGGGTTCCATCTGAGCCCGAGAGTCTTCTCCATTTGGTGCGCCGTCAGTCGGACGTCTGAGTTCTTTGACCTCTTAACCTCCGGTATACTCTCGAGCACCTTTGTGCTGTTCGAGTTCCATCCCCGGAGGTTAAAGTTAGCCCTTTCATGTATTCGCATGACGTCCCGTATCGTTTCGACCGCTTTGTTTTCGTCGTCGAAGCTGTCTAAGTAGTCATCCATGTAGTGTTTCTCCTTTATGGCTCGCGCTGGCTCGGGGTACTCGTCTTCAAATTCGGAAGCGTTGTAGTTTCTCACGCTGTGAGCGAGAAACGGTGAACACGACGCTCCGAATATCATTGACGTCATTTTAAATATGCGCGGTTTCTCATTGGGACCGTCTCGCCACAGGAACATCTGTGCCGGTTGATCTTCGGGGCGGATCTTCACTCTTAGGAACATTTCCTCGATGTCCGCCGTGACCGCAATCTTCTTCTCGCGGAACCCGAATAATATACCGGTCAATGATGCTAGCAAATCCGGTCCCTCCAGAAGGCAGTCGTTCAAGCTCACGCCGTCAACTCTGGCCGCTGCGTCGAACACCATCCGTACCCGTTCTGGCTTGTTTATGTTGACGACGGCGAAGTGCGGCAGGTACCACTTGACGCTGCTTCCTTGTTCGCTACCGTCGCATTCCTTTGCGTAGCCCTTACCGATGAGATTCGCGACTTGCTTCCCGTATTCCCTTTTGAATGCGGGCTCTTTGCTCATTTTCTTTTCGAGAGTGCGAAGTCTCTTGAGCGCGTATTCGTAGCTGTCGGGTAGTACTAGGTTGTCGGTTTTCCATGGTAACCCGACCTCGAACTGATCGCCTTTTCGTTTGATCGTCTCCTTTAGGATCCGTTCCGCTCTCTTGTCGTTCTCACTGACTCGAGTTTTGTTCGTTATTCCTAGTGAGTCGACGTCGAAGTGTTTCTCGACGAGCCTTTGCAGCTGCACATCGCTGGCTGGAGTGAACACGTGGAGCACAGATTCTTCTTTCTGCATTATAATCCTTTCGGGCACTGAACCGTGGATCACCCATCCCAGCATGGTTCTCGATGCGGCTGGTTCGTTGTGTTTACCGGTAAGCAGTTGTCTCGACACAATCAGGTGCCAGTTGTCAGCACCGATCAACATCCGAGGCTTGACGTCTTCGTTAACGGTGTGTCTCACGACGCCTCGTAGATGTTTATATCGAGTCAAATTATCCGGTACTCGCTGCCGACACAGCTGCAACCCTTTGACCGTTCTTGCTGTAATCTCATGTTTCACATCCTCGTGTACGCCTTGGATGTGGAACTTTACTGTTGCGCTGCTCACTCGTCGATCTTCATTGATACCTTTAAGCTTGAGCGGCTTCTTCGGACCCCCTTTGACGATCTCGTATGCCAGGTCTTCGTCGATCAACGTTACTGTAGACCCTTCGTCGAGGAGCGCGTCCGTGATGACCTCCCCCCGTAGACCACTTAATTTTACCTTGCAGGTCTTCAGTAACACGGTTCCTGGCATTGACTTCGTTGCGACATTCATTATTGTCGCCGGTGTGCTCTGTTCTGCACACGGTTCTTCCTCTTTAGGAACAACTTCCGCTTTTTTGTGCAAAATGGCGTGGTGTGGCATCTTGCATCCATCGACTCCGCAGGGTTTTGCCTGGCATGTGGCTCTGCTATGTTTCCGCTTCATACATCTAAAGCATAGCCGCTGTTCCTTAGCCCACTTCCACACTTCATTCGTAGTGAGTTTCTTTAGCTGCGGACACAACGGGGTATAGTGACTCGTCGACTTGCATCGGAAACACATGACCGATTGCTCTTCACGCGTAGCTTCACTGGTAGTAAATACCTTTTCTTTAACCACGGTCCTCTTCGTTGTTGGTCGCTCCCTTCTGAGAAACCCTGAAGCGCCGTGTCTACTGGTGTGCGTGAAACGTAGCAGCTTGTCTGCTTCCGCCATCAAGAACTCTGCGAGCACCGTTATCTCGTTGTCACGGGCGATTCTCTCTTCATTCACCGCCGCGTGTTCCGCCCATTTGCTTATTAAATGCGGGCTAAGCTTCTCCATGACGTCCCTTATTAATAGCGGATTCTGGAGATAACCTCTTTTGTCTACACTCTTCATTGTGTAGACGATGTTCTGGAGCTTGACGGCTAACTCGTTCAATTCCCCGCTGGAGCTGCCGACCCTCGGAAGTCTCTTTAGATCTTCCATCGCCTTATCTACGATGTATTCGGGCCGGCCATACTTCATTTCCAGCGTCTTCATAATAAGATCCGGGTGAGTTGCCGTGTATAGCTGAGAGAGCACTATCTCTCTTGCTTCCCCTCGGAGGCTATTTCTTAGTCGGAGAAGATTCTCTGTTGCGCTGAACTTATACAGTCGCGTTGAATCCTCCATAGCCGCCTTGAAGGGAAGCCACTCCATAATGCTACCGTTGAATGGCGGGAGGTCTGACGTCTGTCGCGGCGGCGGTCTGGAATGGATCATCTTCTCTAACACGTTTGCCAGCTGTTCGATCCCTTCCCCTCTTTGTTGCATCCGCTCCTCCCCCCGCACTTCTGTTGCGATGGGAGGTTGTACGTCTGGCTCCTGTGGTTGGTTGGTAGCTTGACTCTTATCGATCCATTCGCAGACTATTTCATTTTCGTCTATGGTCGCCGCTTCATCCGCTTCTATCGCCGAGATGTTCGCTTCTAATCGCCTTTTGATTAGATTTTTCTGTATGTTCAGGCGCCTTTCTTCGAGCTCCGCTAGTTGCTTTTCAGCCTCGTACTCGGCCAATCTAATGCGGGCTATAGCGCTGTTTGTCGAGCGCCGAGAGCGCACAGTAGCTGTAGGCGATGGAGGCCTACAAGACTGTGTCGTCTCTGTCCGCTGTGACGTCGACGGTTGTGCGCTATCTCCTTCTAGCGGGGCGAGGGGCGCCGGGGGTGCCATAGAAATTCGCACTAGCGATTTTTCTATTGCTCTTCCTTGTGATATTGTTTCTACGGCTGTTGATGGTGATCTCGGAGATTCTTCGTGGATCTGTTGAAAGGTGGCAGAATTTGCTTGTAAGGCGCGTTCCGATTCACCGATTCCCGATTCTGATCTGTTCTTGCGGCTTCTTGTGTAATTTGCCATGACACTGATTTTTTCTTTTTTCTGTATCCGACGTTCGAAGGACCAAACACTATTAAGTATGGCGAAAGCACCACACTTCTTATCCGATTTTCGAAGGACCAAACACTATTGAGGTTGCAAAGCTTCTTAATTAAACTTCAATTGTTTCCTCGGTTCTTATTTCTTTATTTCTTATTTCTTCCTTGTTCTTGTTTGAGTGCGGCGAATGTTCGTTTGAGAGTGACTGGCTGTTGCTGGGAAACGCGTTATATAGCGTTTCCCACACCCTGGTAACAGCCGCATAACGGGAGATGGCTAGTACTTTTCCCGCGCCTTTGCAACGGGCCAATGGCGGTAGGTCTTGGTCACGCCATTTGCGTTGACCAATCACAGACCTGCTTCTAGGAGAGTGGGCAACATAACGGTACATGTTGGCGACAAGTACCAACCTAATCGGACGGTCAATAACGGTAGATCTTGGCCCCGCCCTTTGCGGAGTACCAATCTAACGGACCCGTTTGATAACGGTACATCTTGGCCCCGCCCTTTGCGGAGCACCAGCCGATCGGACCCGTTTGAGACAAGTACCAACTTCAGCCCGCGTTTGGTAGAAGGGGTGTTTTGCCTCACTTTCTGGCCCGTATGTCTATTTCATACTGTTGCCCTCTCTCTCTCTCTCGTGCCTGTTGCCATCTCCTGTTTTCTCGCATACATTCGTCTTACTCTTACATTATTTTTACAATATGATTACATAGCTTAATGTCTAAGATACAATTTACTTATATCTATGTATCTTACGTACTACTTAATACTTTATTTTATTAGCCTACTTATAACTAACAAAAACAATCAATTGTGACGTAAGCCGTCCGTAACAAAAGTATTTAGGAAAAGTATTTTAGAAAATAACAAATACCGTAAAACAAAATAAATCGAACAAAATACTAATAATAATATTTTAGTTTTACAAGAGTCATATTATACAGTCGCGTGACTGATATTACGTCACTTCCGTTATATATTTTTCTTACGGTTTTAGTATCACATTTTTTTTAGTTCGGTCGCCCAGCCAAATGTCAAGCCTGCCGTAAGGAACTTCGTTCCAATAGTTTTCTTATTCCGTGAGGGAGGTATTATTCTCTATTGAAACAAAAATCTTTTTTCAGGTCTTTTTAAATGCAGTGGTATCCTTCTATTATGATCCAGAAGCTACAAATGGAAACCATACAAAAATTATGTTCGCTAAAATGTTAAAATCATTAGTAAAATTGAACGAGGAAAGAATAGCGAATTTACATAATCTTTATCAGTTAAATAATTACGATTATGGAAAGGGTTCGTTGAGAAGTTTCTACAATGTTGAAAATTATGATGACTTGATAAACAATATGCGTGTTATTTTAAGCGAATTACGTAACAATGTAAGTATAGGCTAATACTTATAAACTGTAAAATATAAAACACACTTCTATATAAGTGACACAAAGTGACGTGACCAACATTTTGTGTCTTTAAAGCAACAACTTGACCAAGGTTTCTCAAGGTATGGTTCTTAAGGCTGTGACTTTTTATCTCACCATATTATCACTCCCTTGCATTCCCTTTGCATCACATTTATTTGGCCCGATAAACCTTAATGACAATAACATTTATTAGTAGTTGTAGTGTATTAAATGGTTGGCCGTGTGCTGCCGGCAGAGTAGAATAGCACCACCCCCTTTCTTCCCGTGGGGGTCGTAAAAGGCGACCGAGGGATTAACCTGGCTCAAAATTATCAGAAACGACCTCCTGTCATCCATAGAAACACCACACGGTGTGTCGGAGCGTGTTATGGTGTTGCGTCTAAATACCAAGTGCGGTTTTATTACAATCATCTCCGCCTACGCTCCAACGTTGATGGCAACCGATGAAGCCAAAAGTCAGTTCTACGACCAACTTGAATCTGTGATACAGAAAGTAAAACCCCGAGACCGCCTTTACATCTTGGGTGATTTAAATGCTCGCGTCGGCCAAAATCACAGTGCGTGGCCAGAATGTATTGGCACCCATGGCGTTGGTAAGATCAACGAGAACGGGCAACGCTTGCTCGAATTCTCTTCAAGACACTCACTTTGCGTTACCAATACCTACTTCAAGGGAAAGCCATCAAGTAAGGTTTCCTGGAGACATCCACGCTCTGGTCATTGGCATCAACTTGACCTAATACTCACTAGAAAGAGCGACCTGGGCGAAACACTTCACACACGTACCTTTCACAGCGCCGAATGCGAAACAGACCACTCCCTCGTCGTGGCGTGTATTGCCGTCGTAAAAAAAAAGATCCACTCATCCAGGCCGTTCGGTAGAAGACGAATTGCTCTTTAAAATACCAGAGACGATGAGATGGTCCAAAAATATGAGACTTCGGTTCGCAGCGAAACCGCTTCCTGGGATGCTTCTATGTCTGTAGATGAAGAGTGGAGTAAAGTCAAACGACTCCTAACAACAACAGCTTGTGAAGTGTTTGGCCACCAGGATACTAAATCACAGGACTGGTTTATTGACAACATCCAGCAACTTCAACCTCTGCTGGATTCCAAACGTAAGGCAGCTCTAAACTACCGAAAAAACCCCTGTCCGAAATCATCCGATGAGCTTAGAATTGCTAAAGCAAATTTGCAACGTAGTACGCGGCACTTTGTTAATGCTAATGTAAATGCTACCCTAACTTTCTTTTATTATTGTCGAGTTTTTTTAAAAATAAATTTGTATTATTATTTTTGTTTTAATTAGTTTTATTTAGTTTACATTATTTTGACTTTCGTTAAGTGTGTATATCGCCTTATGACGAAATAAATGTTTTTTCGTTTCATTTCAACACACATTAAAATACGGCAGAATTGAGGATCTCTTCCTTCATTGACGTCGAATTATTAACAAAATGAAAATTATACTTGCCATGATTGCGTTAAATTCATCTCATCAATTAATAATATTATTATTCTCAATAATTAAACTCATCAAAAATGAATTGGTAAGGACAACAAATTTTCAGTGGGCCCCGGGCGGCAAAAATCCGCTACGCCATTGCTACTAATGAACCTACAGGAACCTATATAATATTTTGGACATTTAATTTTATCACTTAATGTGAAATACTCTTGTAGAAGTGTTTTTATATTTAATTACGAGTGTAATGGTGTAGTATTCTCTACCAGCTAACATTGGTATGTTTGTTGGTTGATTCTGCGTGAATCATCCTATTGATGGGTATATGTCTCGTTGCGGCTTAAAGTTGGTATGTGCAAGAAAGCAAAATGTGTGTAGGGTGCAGGTATAGAGTAGTATAGACTATTTACAATAGAATAAGAAGAAAAGGTAAGTATAGATACAATAGAAAATTAATATTTTGTATGTGTTTTTAAGTGCAATAAAGAATAAAGATTATAATTATATAGAAGACAACTTTATACTTTAAATCCTCCCTATGGAAAACAACTATTACACAAGCATAATTATGTGGTGTCATATATATACAGTATAGAAGCAAAAAAAAAATGTTGAATTTTATATATATAAAATTCAACATTTTTTTTTCTAGTTCTTGACTTTTTTTTAATTTTGTTGATTCGTTTTTAATTAAGTACATAAAAGTATTTAGGAAATGTAGTATTTTAGAAAATAACAAATAGCGTAAAATAAAATAAATCAAACAAAATAATAATAACAATAATTCAAACTATTAAGTGAAATATGTAATGTGTGTAATGTCTTTATTTATTTTTGTCGACGGTATAAAATAACATAAATAATTTTAAAAAAGCTCACTAGTAATATTTTAGTTTTACAAAGTACAGAGAGATATAGGTGTAACGAGGTTTTCCTAAATCGCATATACAGTCGTGTGACTGATATTACGTCACTTCCGTTATATATTTTTCTTACGGTTTTAGTATCACATTTTTTTCATTTCGGTCGCCCAGTCAAAATGTCAAGCCTGCCGTAAGGAACTTCGTTCCAAAATCTCATAAAAACATGGACAAATGCAGACCAAATTTTCATACCGAGTTATGAGAGGCTATGATCTCAATCTATGAGAATTTTATATTTTATGATGTTTATGAGACTTTTACCATAGGGTTGTATTTCTGTTAAAGATAAATTAGAAGGTACAAAAGTTCAAGGTGCAAAATTAGCATATAGAGAATATATGTATTACTATTAAATCAGAAACGTACAAGTAGGACCACATGAGGTAGTTACTCTACTAACTTTATCTAACACTGCTATACTATAACAACACATGGATATCCGGGGTAACAGTCGATACGAGTATAGAGATATAGGTGTAACGAGGTTTTCCTAAATCTTTGGTTTTATTCGAGAAAATAAAATTATTATTTGAGAAAGCGATAGTTAACTTTGGTCATTCGTCACAATGAAGTCAATTCTTTATTACTTTATCGTCAACATAAAACTGTAATTATAATTTAAAAAATAAAAATCATTATTGAAATGCAGATATAAAACACTCGCACAAAAACAATTATTATTAAAATATGTTTTATTAGTTTCTTACAAATGTCTATCAATAGTTTTATATTTTTGTTTTTCTTTTTATATCTCGATAAATTGTGTTTAGCGAACATACACATTCAACCGAGACATGGTTTAAATATTGAAGAGTCTTTTGATTCAAATGATAGAGTTGTAATTTTCATTATTCCTCCAGTAAGTACGATGTTATTTAAATTAGTAGGTACATTTAATTGAAATACCTCGCCAAAACCTTGAACAGCCCTAGTGGGGAAGTATAAACTAATACTGCTCCTAAGTAGTATTGGTGTTCCTATGGTGAGCGAGATGATAATTTGATTCCCAATCAAGGAACGTCAAAACAAATAAGTCTCCGAATAATAAGACATGAAATTTTAACTTCTAGCGCAGTTAATAGGATATCGAATGCATTTTCTAATGCAATGTAGAAACCTTAGCATTGAATTGTTTATTTGTATTTGAAAACTTATAGTAACCATTATATATTAACCACTAGCTTCTGCCTTCGACTTCGTTCGCGTGGTATAGTTACTTTGGGCTAACGCTAACTTTAACCCGCACTTAGCCTGTTTACGCAGCGCACGCAGCGGAAGCTCTCAAAAGGAAAAAATACCAGATTTTGAAATATTCTTCTTTGGTGCTCCTCTCCTACTGTCCTAGCGTGATGATACATAGCTATAGTCTTCCTCGATAAATGGGCTATCTAACATTGAAAGAATTTTTCAAATAGGACCAGTAGTTCCTGAGATTAGCGCGTTCAAACAAACAAACAAACTCTTCAGCTTAATAATATTAGTATAGATATTAGTTCAAAGTTTTAGCTTTTACTTTTTACAAATCAATTTAACTTTTCAGAATAATCTACGAACGAAGACATTGAGCATAGAACCATTTAATTCGAAAACATTAAAAAAAGAAAAAGATGAATTACCTTTAGCCAATTTAAATTTAAACGACCGTGAAAAGGAACTTCTGAGAAAAAGTTGGAATTATTCATGTAACAGGAAAGCAGCAAAGGTTTGTAGGAGGGCTTGTATCACCACATACAAAACTGTGTGTGACTCACACAAATGTAGCAGCAGTATGAAGAGGAAATTTAAAAGAAAATGCAGATCGAATTGCAATGATCGTTTCAATTCTAATAATAAAAAAGATGACACTGACTCTGAATAGAACAATTACAAAGTTCTATGAATATTAATAAAAGTATTTTAGCATGACATAAATTATTCAAATTTCATCATTAGCAGTTTGTGTTGGTCGTTAATATGTCAGCTGTTACATGGCTTTTATACAAATATTAGAATTCAGATGGATAAAATGGGTATATAATCATAAAAAAATAAAAACAACAAAAAACATTAAAATTTGTCTTTATTATATAATACATCGATAAAATACAATTTGTATAATTGTGATAATAACACATTAATGCGATATACAAAGTAACATTTCATACAATATAATAAAAAACACGATCACATGGATACCAGTATTACATATTAATCATAAAACATTTTATGAATAAAAAAAGTCAAATATGCGACTTTTACAATCTGTATTTAATTTATTGATTTTTCACAATTGATTTTTTAAATTCGTGCATTTATAACCTGTGCTCAATTATTTAATTTGTAGAGTAATAATTGTAATTTAATTATATAATTATTAATCGATGACACAAAACGTGAAGCATCTCAATATTTTTGTATAGTTTTACAGTGTATGTATAAATTAAGTATAACCAGATTTTGAAAATATTTTTTCTATAATTTAATTTTTTTTATAACTTAGATACAGATTGAATACCATACTTCCATTCAACCAACTTATAATAAAATTGTGAAAATTGGAAGACTTTCTACCTTCACATCGGTAAAATAAATTTGTAATTGGTTAATAAATATACTTATTGGAATGTTATTTCCTGTCTTAATAAACGTATTATACCTACATTAAAAATATATATTACACGGTAATACTTCTCGGACGGAACTGTAAGATTGTAATAAAAACTTTTATTATCTTCCATTTTGTTTATCTGTAATTTTATTATTCGAATTGTGACGCGTATTCTAAGTCTAACAATAAGTAAATATATTTTATTTCACAACCGAAAACAATAATTCCACACGTACAAATGAGAAAAATATAAGAAATTTTAAAATTTATAAGGCACATTATTTCGTTTCGTAAGCAAATAATTTATATTTTTTTTTCTGGCACTTACTTTTTTTTATTAAAAAAATCTCAATGACTAAAACTAATTTCATAATATAACTTATATTAACCCCGATGGTGTTGTACCTACTTTATGATCAAAGTTTTCCGAAATTTAACGATAGTACTAAGTTTATAATCTACCCCCGCTTGGACTTCTAGAACTGGTCTTAATGGACGTGATCGATATATTGCCAGAACTACTGCTTAGGGATGGAGGCGGAGAGCGAGGCAAAGAAAAACTCTTATCGGACAAATTCTCTTGACTTAGCGACTTTTGCGTTGCAAATACCGGTATTTTAGACGTAACGAATCCCCCCGAAGGTTTTTTGTCTATCGTTTTAACGGGAATGTTGCTCGGTTTAGCTGAAATAACAGGTTTTTCGCTTGTGACTGGCTGATCACTAGATGATCGAAGCTGCATTTGATCCAGTTGGGATAACCGCCTGTTCTCTAAATCAGTGCTGGTGACGATAGTACCCTTTGGTGATTCGTAAGTAGCTGTGCGGAATTTAATAGTAGTGTTCCTCGGTAGGTCGAAATCTGAGTGTCGTTTCTTTGGTTCGCTTGATTGACTCAATCGTTTTCGTACATCGACTTGTTGCTTCGCTGAATGGTATCGTTCATTCGACATAAAATCGTTTAGTAGATCAATATCCAATTCGTAAGACAGAATCGGTTCTTCAAACTTTTTGACAGCTGGAGGTGCTCTTTGTCTACTTGAAATCTTGTCTTTTGTTTCTGACCTTTCGGTTGTGTTATTTTCATTTCTTGGTGTTGTCACTTGTATTTCCGTTACGTGGTCCTTTTGTGATTCCCTTTCCTTCGGTTCGATGCTTACAGTTTGTTTGGTCGATAACGTTGTGGGGTTTATGGTGTATCTAGTTTTTGTTACTTCTACATGGTCTTGGGTTGCAGTTTTTGTGTCTTCTAAATCTTGAATTACTTTTATACCCATGCGAGATAGTTCTTCAGATGATTTTTGTGCCATAAAGCTTGGATCGTTCTGCAGTTTTGCCATTAACGCTTTCGCATCTTCTTCACTTAAATCTGTCGTATTTAAGATTATAGTTTCTGTTCTAGTGTACGATGGTTCCGTTGATGTAAAATGTAAGTTTGGATTTTGTCGTTTTATATCTTCAAGCACCTTTTCATTAATGTCTCTTACATTGCCTTCTTCTAACTCCAACTCTTTAATGTTTCCTGAACCTTTCATAATACCAAACGTCATTTGTTCAACTTGTAAAGGAGCTTCGACTTTAGAAGTTATATATTGGGATGACACTTTTTCAACATTCTGAGTTATAACTTTATTTCCATATTCGTCTTCAGTTACATTTACAGTAACTGTTTTCTGAACTGGCTCTTGTTTCATGGTTAAAGAAACGTTTGCTGGTTCCATGTATAATGTTCTCGTTTCTTTATCTTCTGTACGAGTCTTTGTGCCTTCAACTAAATCTGGTATCAATCGCAAGCTAGTTTCGCCAATCTCTATCGATTTAGTATAAGAATTAGGTTTGTCTGTCGGTAAATTTTTATCATCAGTCGATATTGTAACAATATTTCCGCTTTGAATTTCCTGCCTGTTCTTAGACTCAGACCAGTCAGTTGTGAATGATTCTTGAGGCTTTTTGTTGTGTTTCAAGCTATTATTGTTTGAACCGACTCTGATATTACTCACAAAATCGTCGTAATCTCGGTTTTTAGGTACAACGGTTGATGTTTTCAGATCGAAGTTAACAATGTCGGGTTGATGCATGGTTGATTTGAAAGAGTCAGTAAGTGCAGGTGTTTCTTTACTCGTTGACGCCTCATATTTTTGTGCGGTTTGATCAACGTGTACATTGAAAATCGGGTTCTTTGCAAGAAGTTTCTTCATCATTTCAGATTTTGGTCTTTCTAAACTATTGACGTATGAACTGCGAGATACTTTCATATCGTCTGGAATGTTTGTGTCATAAGACATTGTCAGTTTTTCTTCATATTTAACCGGCTTGTTATCTGTGACTGTATTTTTTGTAACTGTAGTTGTTGTTACTGACTCTTGACTATTGTCAGCTGAACTAGCATTACTATCATCAGATGTCGATTTAGCGAATTCAGAAACAAGTTTCAAATGAACTTTCATATTTTCATCCATAATTCTACGCGCCAAATGATCAGATGTCTCGTGACCTTCACTCTCTTGAGATAAATCTAAATTGGTTTGAGATTTTCGTACAACAATTTCTTGTGATCCATGTTGACTGGATTCCACTGAGCTGTTTGAACCCTTTACGATTGCATCCTCTAAATTTCCAAATTCCGATGCTTTCTTTAGTCGGTTTCTTTGGAACGTGTTAAGTCCTTCCATCGCGGAAGTTTTGGCGATATTTAAACTGAGTCGAGGCTCTTTTTGTTTTAGAACCACACCTTTATCAGCATCTATCATTTCTGGTAACATGTCTTCGTTACCAGATTCAAAGAACGTTGTTTCAACGACAGACATTGCTTTTCTTTTCTTGGGCGACAACGTACTTTCTTGTATTTCAGCGTCATCTGCAGAGATATCTAAACTCTGAGCCCTTTCTAAAGTACCTGTAGACGGTTTACTAGTTTTAGCTCTTAATTCGAATCTAGAAAGATCACCAAGAGATGCTGCTTTACGCTCATTCTCATCTAAAAGTGAAGTATCATCCGAAGTTGAACGACCAGTGTCGTTTAACGGAGAACTGTGTATAGTAATATCACTGTTGTTTAATTCGATAGTTGTAGAACCTTTATCACTTTTGTCACTATTATTCAAAGATACCACTGAATGAACATCTTGATTTGAGGACAGGTTGGACTTTGAATCTTCAAAAAAGTTGTTAAGAGAATCGCTTTCTCTTTTGAATGGCTTTGAAACGATATCATCGATATCGTCTTGACTAAAGTTAATGGATTCTTCAAGACGTGATTTTGTCTTATTTACTTTTGGTGTAGACGTATTATATGACGTCATCGAATTATTAGATATTATCGAATCGTGCAAGAGACTCGAATGATGCTTCTCATTCTTTAAGAAGTCATGCACGTTTTTCATTTGCTCCAATATGCTATCATCGCTTTTATTTTTTTCCGGTTCAGGAGGCGACGGTGCTTTTCCTTTAGATTTCTTTACGGGTTTTGGAGCTTCTTCTTTTTTGTGTTCAAGTTTCTCTTTTTCTTGCACTAGATCTGCTGAACTTTTCCTGTTACTCCTCGCTGCTTTGGCCGCGTCGAACATATGCTGAGGTAATTCTTGAGGTATTCCATTTTCATCTCTCTTTATTCCACTTGAATTTAGATCACTTCGGTTAAATGATGATGAAACTGAGGATATTTCAGACATTTTGGAAGTTTCATGGCTCGTATTTGTGTCTGATTCGGAAGGTTTTACTCTCGCGTTCGGTATTGGCGGCGCGATTTTTTCTCTCCGTTTAGCGACAACTGGTTTCTTTTGTTCAACTTCATTTTCGTGTTTGATTTGTGTAATCGGTGCTTGTTTTAGCAGTTCTGGCTTATCGGGTTCATCGACTGATTTCTTTTCAGGGACGACTGTACCATTTTCAACACTTTTCTGTTTTAGGACTCCATCATCTGGTACATTGGGCGGGAGAACTCTGATACCAAACTTCATTCCTCTTTTAGGGTCGTATTCTCTTTTTTGAACTTCTGCATGTTCATAGTGTGTGATCCCATTTTCAGGTTGAATTATTTGAATATCGCTTCCAGTTGAATTTCTACTTTTGTTTCTTTCTGGTTTACTTAAACCAGATGGAATATCAGAATGTCGAGCTTTACTTGCAAGTTTCAAATTCTTTTCGTTTTCTCGCTCTAGCGTACTGGGGGGATCCTTTCTCTCTTTCTTACTTCTCTCCAATGATGTAGGAATGATTTTCTCTGTTATTATCTTTTTGATTCCTCCTTTGCTGTGCTTTGTTTCCAGAGTCGAGTTGTTTGAATGGGATGTGTCAGGCGAGTGCGGGGGATGGAGCAGTTTCCCTTCTTTTTCGAGCTGTAAAATAAAAATAATAGTAATTAGATATTATAACATAATTAAAATTGACGTATTGTATACGCTGCAACTATATAAAAAATATTTTATTGTTCAATCATTTAAGACTTTCTTCAATTGAATTTCAAACAATAGCTACATCGCATTCCATGGCGTAGGCGACATGAATGTATTCCAAACATTAAAGCGATGCAGAAACATCATAACTTAAATCTATTGCCAAGGTATAAACAACCTTATTGTTGTCTACCAAGTCTCATAATACAATGAAGTGCCTTGACACAAAATATATTTTAGTACCGAGCTGAGCAGTAAAACCAAATACGATAGATACATAACATAATGACAATTACAAATAATTATGGATCAAACGAGACTGGTGATGAAGTATGATTAATATTATAATTTGTATGGGAAATTATAAGTTGTTTTGAGTTATGCATGCTTTATGTCAGTGAGTCGTCTATTGTTTTATTCATTTTCAACGTGAGTTACTTGAAGCTTGAATACAATTATGTAAGTATGGGAGTGGCGTGGATAGAACTATTTGCAAAAGAGCATTCTGCTTGTTGGATGAAATTGTAAAGCAAATATTTTTTGTACAGTCATCGCCTACGCTGTCTGGTGCGTGTTTTTTAAGGATTTAGTATGCTGGCAATAATTTCAGCTCTAATGTGGCTACTTGTTGTTTTACTATCAATGTAATTGTTTGACAATTTCATATAAAATTTTTTTTTCGATAATTTCTATCAATTTACACACAGCAAGATGTTGCTGTATGATTGTATTGAAAAAGGTGCTTATGTTTTTTTTTTCGTTTTCTAAATGCATAATATATTACTCAGTAGTTTTTTATAAGCTACCTAAGGATTAGATATACTTCTTTGGGTGGGGTAAGATAGAAACACATGAAATATAAACAAAAAATTTGTGAGGGTAGATGAATTATAATAGACGTTGTCACGCAAAAACCAACTTGATCATATGCTTTCTACGTGACATATCATTATTAATAACTGTAGAAGATCAAATGATCATGCGCAAAATTTCTAAGGGTTCATAGCTTCAGCGGGTAAAAAGTCACTGGACATTTAGTTATATAAACCTAAACCAATTCTCACCGTATTAACATCGCCCGTGGAACCTGCCCTCTTCATCAAGGGGTGGTGGACCTTCCACCCCTCCCCGCTGACTCTACCCCCCTCAACGACTTCCAACTCCACCGGGTAAGGAGACGCTAGAGATAATATCGACACAGCGTCCTCTAGCGGTGTACCGGTGAACTCGATCTTGATGCTTTTGATTTTGTCGCCTGGAATTTTTAAAATAATAATATTATTCACATCAATTACAATCTTTGTTCATATATTAAGTCATATTTCACCGCTTGCTAATAAAGTTTATCTAACACTTAAGTTACTCATAGTTGTATCAGCACGAGTTCAAAAAAGCCCCTGTTTCGCCTCAACAAATGAATACATAACAGCTTTTAGACTCACAGACTGCCAATACATGTATGAGACAGACAAAGTGGAATTTGACATCAAAAGAAAAAAAAGTATCAAAAACTATTGTTACATGCTGTTCTATGGGAGATTGTTTTATGACCACTTAGTGATATAGGTTTCTTAACCTCCTTGCTCTTATAACACTGTAAGGCTACTTTTAAAGATTTTAAATTGAATTCGAATATTCAAATGTTTAAACGCTACGAATTAACTTTGAATATGTATTATTATTTCATTTTCTCTTCTCCTTTTTATCCTTATCTCGTGGTTATCATAGCAAATGCAAATAAAATTTATTATAGATTATACAATAAACGCGGTAAATAAGCTTACGGTTCGTCAGATACCAAGAAAATTGCAAGCGCGGTGCCGAATCTAACGCCGTCAATCCCTAGGAGCTCTGGCTACGTTACTAGGTTGAAGTACCTTCCCGATCGGTCTGTTTCAGATTTTAGTAAATATTTCCTGCTGTACCCTACCTCAAATTAAAGTTACGTCACTTATTACAGTGTTACATATTACAGTTACACTTACCAGGCTGCAGTTTAGCGGCAGCGGCTGGACCGCTTCTCAGTACGGAGTGAACACACACACCGTCGCGGGCGCCTCCGCCGCACGTCAGACCTAAACCGGTGAAGTCCCGCGCCCATAACTTTACGCGGCGAATGCGGGCACGCTGAAATTTAAAAAAAAAATTGTTAAGCTTAATATTGTTACGTGTTAGGGTTCGAAGGATTTGGAGAGAAAGACCTGCTGACTCTTTTCAAGACTTTATTCACTAGCACTAGGTCCAACACTAAGCACTAAGTTCAAACACTAAGCACTCACGATGTCCTCAGTCGTAGCCAATGTCGTAGGTTTCGCTAGTATCACTCTTGATCACTAGTTTTCACTCTTGAAGTCGCCTCGAAGATCGCTCGCCTACCTGCGGCTATTTATATCGGCCGACACAAGGTCCAGACCATTCTGGAAAGTTCGCGCATGTACCCGGCTTTCGAGACTATACTTCTATATAGTTCCACAGTAGTACCTCTAACGCCATCTAGTATTGAGTAGAGAGTTTCATGCGGTCTCTGTATTTGCGTGGTTTCAATGGTTGCCGCTAGATGGCGCTAGTTTCTTTGTGTGTCCTTAACACTACTCCCCTCTTAGAGATGCTCGTCCCGAGCATCGTTGTTACTGCCATGGTAACGCGCCAGACGGTCTATGTGTACCACTTTGAATGTCCCTCTTGGTTGCTTTTGAATCCTGTAAGTCACATCATTCAGTCGGTTAACCACTTTGTATGGACCGTCCCACTTGGTCTGCAACTTTGGCGATTTCCCTTTCCGGCGGGTTGGGTTAAGCAGCCATACCAGTGACCCTTCCTTGAAGCCGCTCGTGTTCGATTTCCGGTCGTATCTGGTTTTCATGTTCTCGCTTGACTGTAAACCATTTTCCCGAACCAAGGCGTGTATATAGCGCATTTTTTCCCTTAAATCGCTGACATAGTCTTGTACGGTATTTGGTTCCTCCGGTGACCCTCCAGTCAATAGGTCTACTGGTATTCGTAGTTCTCTACCGTAATTGACGTACGCCGGGGTAGCTTTTATGCTCTCATGCTCGGCGGTTCGGTACGACAGAAGGAAGAGCGGTATATACTTGTCCCAATCTTTTTGTTTGTCGTCTACCAATTTCGCCAAATGCCTCTCAAGGGTCTGGTTAAATCTCTCAACCATTCCATCAGACTGTGGATGGTACGCGGTGGTCCTCGTCTTATGCATGCCCAAAATTCTGCATACTTCCTGGAATACTTGCGATTCGAAGTTCCTGCCCTGATCGGAATGGATTTCTAGAGGCAAGCCAAAGCGACATATCACTTCTTCGACTAACTTAGAAGCGACTGTTGTAGCTTCTTGGTTTGGTATGGCGAACACTTCGGGCCATTTGGTGAAGTAGTCCATGACGACCATAAAATACTTGTTTCCCGATTCCGTTACAGGAAATGGCCCCGCTACGTCAACTGCAATTCGTTCCCACGGTGCACCGACGTTATACAACCGCAGATTTCCACGGCTCCTGGTCTGTGGTCCTTTTACAGCAGCGCAAGTAGTACATTTGCGGCACCAATCCTGTACATCATCTCGACAATGCAACCAGTAGAATCGTTCTCGCACTTTTGTTAACGTCCTCTTGACACCTAGATGACCTCCTGATACGCCATCATGTATTTCACGGAGAACATCTGGTACTCTCGTTCTTGGGACAATTATCTGAAGGTGGAACTCTCTGCCGTTAGTCTTCTCCCATTTCCGGTAGAGTATTCCGTTTTGAAGTATCAGACTGTCCCATTGAGCCCAGTACGCCTTAGTGACAGTGCCAGTGGGTGCAACCTCACTCCAGATTGGTTTTACATCACCCCGTTTCTTCCACGTGAGGATGTGCCGAAGGTCGTCATCTTTTTCTTGAGCTTCCCTCATAGCATCATTCTCCCATATACCCAAAGGACTTGTTCTTGTTAGCTTTAATGTTACTTCATTAGAATCCTGCTTAACACAATGTTTGCAGACTTCCGAACACTGCCTTCGTGAGAGTGCGTCGGCATTCCCATACAACTTTCCGCTGCGGTGTTTCGTCTTGAAGTCATACTCCTGATCCCGGGCAGGAGGCGAAGCCCTTTGCTTCTTCAGCTCCTCTATTTGTTCCTCTATCCTTTTCATCCGTGCTATCTGGGTCTTCTTCTGCGGACAGTTGAGCTGAAGATGGCCCCTCTCGCCACACTTGTAGCACATGACTCCAGAACTTTTCTTCGTAGGAGCCTTAACTACCTTGACTTCCTCAGAAACCTCGCGGATCTTATGCCGTATGTCATGGCGAACAGCCTCGACCTCCAAAGCATGCGCCAATGCTTCCTTTAACGAGGTATGGTGACGAAGCCTCACTGCAGCTCTGACCTCCAGGTCTTTGATTCCGTCGACAAATGCTTGAACAATATTCGTGTCTACCATCTTGGTGTCAGCTCCTGGGTGTGCCTTCCTGACGAGTTTTTCAATTTCCAACGCCCATTGTTGTAGTCCTTCTCCTGAGCGTTGGACTCTGTCACGCAGTTGGGCACGGAACACATGTTCCAGGTGTCGATCCCCGTATCGGGATTCAAGTGCCTTCATCAAGTCTTGGAACCAATTTCCTGTATGTGGCAGTGCTTCCAGAACCGACAAAGCTATCCCTCTGAGCGCAACAGTGAGAGCGGTCAGGCATTGTTCTTCCGTCCATCCGTTGGCAGTAGCAACAGCCTGGAATTGTCGACGATAAGCATTCCACGAAGTAGTGCCGTCGTATGGAGGCACTTTCACTTTTGGTCCTTGTGCCACTACGGTAGTTCCACTAGACATCGCAATTCCCATGGTTTCAAGGCGTACTACTCTCTTCTGTAGTTCTGTGAGGCCGGATTTCACATTTTCAAGATCCAATCCTAACCCGGTAACTCGTTCTTCCACTGCGTCGACATCTTTTCGAAGCTTAGTCACCGCATCACTAACATCTTTTATAGCCCAAAGCGTTTTTTCTTGGAGCTCTTTTTGTTGCTCTTGTAATTCTTGCAATTTGAAACTTGTTTGCTCTTGTAATTCTTGCAATTTGAAACTTGTTTGCTCTTGTAATTCTTGCAAAGCACCACGAATTTCAGCCTTTTGTTGCTCCATTAATTTAATTAAACTTCCTAACTGAAGAGCCACTTGAGAGTCTGTAGAAGCTACGGTGTCGCCGGTGGACGTGGTAAGGTGGGCGGAGCTTGAGACAATGTGGGCGGGGCCTGAGTCTGAGTAGGCGGGGCCTGAGTCCGAGTAGGCGGGGCCTGAGTCCGAGTGGGCGGGGCCTGAGCCCGAGTGGGCGGGCCTGAGCCCGGGTGGGCGGGGCCTGAGCCCGGGTGGGCGGGGCCTGAGCCCGGGTGGGCGGGGCCTGGTGGGCGTGGTCAGTGGGCGGGGCATGATAGGCGGGGTCAGTGGGCGGGGCTTGGTCCACGGTTGGCGGAGCGTGGTCCCCAGTAGGTGTGGCCTCCGCAGCTCGTTGCGCCCTTGTCCTGACGCCCTTGACGTCCTTAAAGTCTTCTCTCGGAGTCAATGGCATCTCCAAATCCCACTTCTGACACCAGTTGTTACGTGTTAGGGTTCGAAGGATTTGGAGAGAAAGACCTGCTGACTCTTTTCAAGACTTTATTCACTAGCACTAGGTCCAACACTAAGCACTAAGTTCAAACACTAAGCACTCACGATGTCCTCAGTCGTAGCCAATGTCGTAGGTTTCGCTGGTATCACTCTTGATCACTAGTTTTCACTCTTGAAGTCGCCTCGAAGATCGCTCGCCTACCTGCGGCTATTTATATCGGCCGACACAAGGCCCAGACCATTCTGGAAAGTTCGCGCATGTACCCGGCTTTCGAGACTATACTTCTATATAGTTACATAGTAGTACCTCTAACGCCATCTAGTATTGAGTAGAGAGTTTCATGCGGTCTCTGTATTTGCGTGGTTTCAATGGTTGCCGCTAGATGGCGCTAGTTTCTTTGTGTGTCCTTAACAATATGTACTTAATGTAGTATTAAAATCTGTGGGATTTTGATTTCAACCTGTAACATCCTACTGCTGGTCATAGGCCTCTTAACACTATATCGCTATCCGGGACCGACAGCTTTTCGTGCTCTTCGAAGCACGGTAGAGCAACCCACAATAGACATACAGGAGAGAAATATTTGTACAAACAAAAATATAGTTAATAAAAGATCAGAAGTGTTTGTTGATTAACGCACTTGCGGTCTAGTATCAATGGGAGATATCAACTATTTTTTTAACACAAACTTACGCGGGACATACAAGGGACTATTAGGCGCGGTTGTCATTTGTAAACTCCCGATGGATGGTCACGAGCAACATTTCAAAATTACAATCGCGGAAAGTCATACAAGTCAATAATTCATAGTATCCGTGAAATATTAAAAACTTATATTGTTTTTATAAATATAAATAAATAAATAAACATAAATATCATATAACATACACACACTGTCGTCTGTTCCTATGGTAAGCAACTTAATGCTTATGTTACAGGTAACAGCCGACTGTTATAAAGATTTTTGTTTGATAAACATACATAGAAATAATACATATAAAAATACAAATATTATATTATACCCAGACTCAGGCGGGAATCGAACCCGCAACCCTCAGAATAGAAAGCAGGGCTACTACAAACTGCGCCAACGTGCTAGTATAAGGACTAGTTCGAACAGAAGTACTATACCTAGACCTTAGTACTTAGTTAATGGTATGTACTAATGTAGGATTTGTGGTTTGATGTAATGCCTCTCGCTTATCTGTACAAATGCAATAACGTAGTATATGCGTCGTAGACTATGAAATCATGTTTAAAATATTCGGTAAATGATCCTAGCTGTGGCCAATGATATCATAGATTTACCCTCTATTAGAGGTCACAGAGTTTTCAGATCCGCTGATATTTCTAAGAATACTTAGTATTAGTAACATCATTCGTCATTTTTATATTTTATTATGATAACTTTTATATAATTTTAATATGATACTAATAAGTTGTAAATAGAATACATTCTTATTAAAATGTAATGCTAATAGCTCAATACAACATACATGTACTATACACACTATTACATACATACATACACAAATATTACATACATACAGATCAAGTGGTTATAAAAAAGTAGTAAGTAATAAATATTTTTGTTAAAACTTGATGAGCAATACGCTCATACGTCAAGGCAACACATACTTTTTAACCGAGTTCCAAAAAAGGAGGTTCTCAATTCGATTGTTTTTTTTTTGTTATATGTATGTTAGCTCAGAGCTTTTGACTGGGTGGACCGATTTCATTTTTTTTGAAGGTGGCGCGAGTCATGTGGTCCCATTTAAATTTAATTGTGATCTAGCAAGTACTTTTCGAGTTATATCTAACAATGCGTATTTACTCGACTACTTTTTCGTCGAACTACGTTGTATCATCCGCATAACTTTTCATTCGGTGTACTGATTTTGATGATTCTTATTTTACGCGAAAACTGATGCTTGTAATGTGGTCCCATTTAAACTTGATCGAGGTTTGAAGACTACTTTTTGAGTAATTTTGATAACGCGTATTTACGTGATTATTTTTTCGTATCCCTACTAATTCTTGACGATATAATTGAAGTGGGTGTTTTCCTTTGCGAGCAAACACAATTATACTATGCGCATATTCTACTTGTAAACAAAGTCTATACCTAATATTAAAAAATATTTTCTTCATACTACATTGCTTGGAATACAAAAATATTTACAAAGATATATTGACATAAGCAATAAACTTGCTCGTAAATGTCAGCAGAACAATTTCGTAATAAGTACAAAAAGGTGACGTTTCTAATAATAGGATTTTTTATTTATTTAATGCTTCATACCCACCTAATTTTTTAATATTTTTTAACCTATTGCTTTGGAAAAATAGTAAGGCTTTAATTTACACAGCCCAATTACTTTATACATAATCAAACAAATAAAAAAAATTGCATCATTATTATCTTTTAAACAAACAGTCCTCGTTCCCATTAACGATACATAGATAAATGATTTCATTTGTTTATCATTAAAATTTCCTACGAGATAACTACGAAGGTATGACATCATCACATAAAACCTCCTTGCTTAACTACATCCGTGTGAACTAAGCTTTTAATCCTCGGTTAATATTTGAGGTTCTTTTTTACTCTATAGATAATATATAAAAAAGAGTCTAGACTTATAGGAATAAAATAGATAAAATTATGTCTCAATATTTTAGTGTTGTTAAAAATAGTCAAATTATAATATTTTTTTACTCGATTACGACGCAGGAGGGTTATGATATTGATTGGTATTTATGTCAATCTTATTTATTATCATATTATTACTAGCTGGTACCCGCGACTTCGTCTGCGTAGGATTAGTAAGTACCTCGAGTAGCTTATTATCTTCTAAATATCTATCTTATACCAAAATTCATCAAAATTGGTTCTGCGATATAAAAACCAATTTGTTTCTACCCAATGTGCACATATACTATCAATTTTTATTGTATTTATGGTTCATTGTTTTGGCGATAGATATATGCTGTTGCGGACTTTTTTGTAGGACTAATTAAGAAAAACACTTCTCTTATACATTATATACGTGTAAACTCCACCGTTTTTGCAGCGTACGCCAGAATAGCTCGCAGATGGCAGATTTTTTTCCGACTTACTTGACAATTGTCGTTATATTGTAGACAGTTTATACACTATCTTTAAAAAGTATAGCTTATGTGTTATTCTAATGTATAAGCTATATTATTGTAAACTTTCATTTAAATCCATTCGCTAGTTTTTGCGTGAAAGAGGTCAAATATTCATACATCCATATATCTATACATCCATACATACTTTTGCGTTTACAATATTAGTAGGATTAACTTACAACTTCTACAATGTATATTGTAATTTGACAAATATAACGTTGGATGTGTCTTGATCGTCCGGTGGATGCGACGTCACATTAAATTGAATACAGCGAACTCTAGAGGACACGTAGTCTTGAACTTAAAAATACAACTAAATTTAGATAATTATACCCATTCTTAGAAAAGAAGTATAACGTTATTGGAAAGGTATCTTGAGCCTTGGTCTTGTCCAGTTGTAGGCTTTGTGATGTCACATTTAAAGACTTGACTAAATTAATTATTGATTGTCAGGTTTTTAAAAAGAGGACTTCGATTCTTACTACGATTCTTTTTCTCTTCTGAATCTATATTCCAAATTAGCGGTAGCTTCATATAAAACATAATCAACACAACAACACAGAATTACCTATCATTCTGTTTGACGAGTTTCAATTGTAAATTTATTTATTTATATTGACATTAAGAAACATATTTTAAATAAATAAATAAATAATAATAAGACGATAAATATTATAGTTTATATTATCTTGTAGCTTTGTACTAATTTGTCTATTCTTAATTTCTGCAAAACCTAATTGACTTATGAATATAAATCAACTTTAACAAATCGATCAATAAAACTAACGAGGTAAATTTTGTATTATAATATGAGATTAGAGAGAACTAGCCGAAGACGGGCAGCAGCGTCTTCGGTGCAACAAAGTCAGCCTGCGGTCACCAATTCGTCTGCCCAGCGTGGTGACTATGGGCAAAACACATGGGTTCACTTTATTTTCAGCGTGAACTTGTGGAGGCCTATGTCCAGCAGTGGACTGTATAGGCTGTAATGAAGTCGAAGTATGCGGTTTCACTCAGGAGTCGATATTTATATGATTGTTATGGTATTTTTGTTGTTATTGGTATGTGTGAACAAATCTCTTTCTTGTTTGGCACCTTAGTTGCATGAAAAACATTTATTGAGGGCAAATATTCATCATTACATAGTATAAAACAAAATCGCTTCCTGCTGTCTGTATGTTTAGATCTTTAAAATTACGCAACGGATTTTGATGCGGTTTTCTTTAGTAAATAATGTGATTCCAGAGGAAGGTTTATATGTATAATACACGCATAATATAGTAGAGGAACATTGATAGTTTTTACAACCATGCGAAGCCGGGGCGGGTCGCTAGTATAAACTAATGAGTTTTGATTGATTGATGATGTCATAATAATGGGCCCTTCTTCTTCTTCTTTAGGGTTAATGGTTTTCAATAGTGCCAAATGAGCACAGATGATTTCGCCAATGTCACGTAGAAAATAATGGGTCCTACTAGTTTAGCATTTACATCATTATACCAAACCAATTGACCCAGCGAATTTTGTACTGCCATATTTTTTTTTCGTAAATATCGTTTTTTTGGAACGAAGTTTCTTACGGCAGGCTTGACATTTGGCTGGGCGACCGAACTGAAAAAAATGTGATACTAAAACCGTAAGAAAAATATATAAGGGAAGTGACGAACTTATACGAATATCAGTCACACGACTGTATAATATGACGTTTGTAAAACTAAAATATTACTAGTAAACTTTTTTTAAATTATTTATGTAATTTTATACTGTCGACAAAAATTAATATAAATAAAGCCAAATGATTTTTTATTTCTCTTAATAGTTTGAATTATTATTATTATTATTGTGTTTGATTTATTTTATTTTACGGTATTTGTTATTTTCTAAAATACTAAATTTCCTAAATACTTTTATGTACTTAATTAAAAACCAATCAACAAAATTAAAAAAAGTCAAGAACTAGAAAATATATATAAAATTCAACATTTTTTTTTCAAATTGTGTTGCTTCTATACTATCCGAAGGAACTTCGTTCCTACCTGATCTCCCATGATACCACATAATTTCTTTTTTTAATTTTCTGTTATAGAAACTTGTGCAAAAATCAACTCCAAAAAAATATCCAATTCAATGTCAAAAATACATTTCGGTACATACAATTCATTTTTATCTAGGTATATACATATTTTGTACACCTGACCGAAATAACAATTTCAATCTATTGTTTCGTGTATAAGGAAAACGAGCCATTGCGATCATGAAATGCGATTAACAAAGTCTAGATGGTGAAAATTTGGCATCGATCCCAGATTTAGTGTCCATTAAAGACTAACTTAGGTCTACTTATTGTTATATGCTCATATACAAGTAATTCCAGGCTTAAAATATAAAGTACTAATGCTGTCTTATTGCTACTCTATCATCCCACTTCTATTTCATTTAAGAATTTATTCTGTTTTTTTAATGATCTAATGATGAAAGTTATTTTTAAAGCGTAACTGCAGAGTTTCTCGGATTCTTTTCTGCAGAACCTACATCCTGTATTGGTGGTAGCTTTACTTTATTAACTTACTAATTAATTACAATTGTATTTGTTTCCAACGAAAAAAAAACGACTTGATTACATACACTAGTAATACAACGAGACGAAAAAGTTCTTAAGTAAATCGCCATTATTAGAAATAACTCAAAAAGCACTCGTCAGATCTCAATCAAATTTGAATGGGATCACATGACAAGTACCAGCTTTCGATTTAATAAAAAAAAAAAAAAACATAGAAATCGGTCCATCCAGTCAAAAGTTCTGAGGTGACAAAACAGTGATTGAAAGTGAAACAGTATGAATATAGTAAAAAATACAGTTGAATTGGAGAGCCTCCTCCTGTTTTGAAGTCGGTTAAAAAACAAATATAATTTTAATTTGTAAAATGAAAATTCAAGAAAGTTTTTGAAGCCTATTTGAACAAAGCAATTTTTTATTTGGCCTATGCAACTCCGTTACAGATTAGTGTATGAAGTAACGTTAGAAAAATGTATTAATTGATAAGTCTATTCATAGAATAAAATTGTAACCCCTTGATGTTTTTACATAGATATAGGAAAACAAGTTTTGGGTGATTTTATGAATAATGTACACACATATTAAGAAAATCAAATAAATTAACAAACCTGACTATTGAAATGTTTTAATCATTTTCGTAAATGATTGCTGGTCGACGAATGATTTTGCTAAACGTCAAAGAATTTCAGAGCAAATCGTGTACATGACGTGTACAAATTTATCGAAATGGGTATGAGACGAGCACGTTTATGAGCTGGGTTTGATATCATTTTTTATTTCAAAAGTATTTAATAAGCACTATTGCCTTTGATTTTGCGTGGAAGTTTTTTGGTTAATATATAAATTGGTCAAGAGAAACATCACAAAAATTGATTCACGAACTTCATTCAAGCTCCTTATAAAACTCGGTTGAGTAACGAATTATTACTAATCTATTCAAACAGTTATATTATTTGTAATAATCGTAAGAAGTAAGGTGAGTTGTTATATATATAGTTTCTTTTTTATAATTAAAAATAAATAAATATATATATAAATATATACTTATATGCGATTGACAACCCTAAAGTACTATTTTAATGTAGAATCATGCATTTACATTCACTTGAATTACACAATATCCCGCCATAATTCCGTCGACTAGACTCTACAAAAACTGGTATGTGATCAACATGCCAACGCAACACGTAGCGAATCGATCTCGAAGCATTCGAGACTGATGGCAACATTGACAGGCGAATTATTATAGATTAATATAAATAGTTATTTGCCTTCTTTTGTAGTCTCCATTTTATGTGATATTGGCGAAATTATCTGTGCTCATTTGGTGCCTTTGGAAGCCAAAAAGTTGAAGTCAATTTACTTTTAACATTTTGTTAACTAGTGGTCGCTCAGTGGTCGAAATTCAACCATAATTAAAAATATAAATTAAAAAAAAACCTAATAAATAATGAAAATAAAGAACCTTTTTTTAAATTTTGAATGTGACTACAGACTTTAACAATCAACAAAAGAGTATAATATGCATGTGTGTGTCAAATACACGGTAGTGTGTGTAATGTTTCTTTTGTTGATTTTATGCATAATTTAAAAAAAATCTATTTCTCTATATAAACTAAGTATACGCATACTCCTCCGTGAACGCAATTTTCGTAAAAAGGGGTACAAAGTTTTTGCTTCACGTATTAATATATAGAGATATTAGCCGAAGAGATTGTTTGTTTGCTTAAACGCACTAATTTAAGAAACTACTAGATCAAATTGAAAAATTCTTTTTGTGTTGGATAGCCCATTTATCGAAGAAGGATATATATATATATATATATATATATAGTTTAATATTTTATAGCGCGGGTGAAACCGCGGGGCACAGCCAATTAAATTACTAAAAATGTAACGTTATTATTTTTTAAGATAAATAATTAAAAAAATTATTCATATTTATGCCTTAATATAAAATATATAAAATAGTGTTTTTATTGACTTCTTATATCATAAATGCGAAAGTTTGTAAAGAATGGGTAGCTTATGGTAATATTTAGTCACTATTAATGAACCGAATACAGAAAAAGGAGGATGTCCTCTATTCGACCGGGTTTTTCTCAGTGAGATCTCAAGAGTTCCTTTTGAGTTATCCCTTTATTATTATTATTTGTCAATATAAAATGAATTTGTTTTTATTATTAACTGATAACAAATAGCCCTGCGGTCACCAACCCGCCTGCCCCGCATGGTGACCATGGGCAAAACACACGAGTTTGCGCCATTTTTGGCGCTAACTTGTGGAGGCCTATGTCCAGCAGTAGACTGCCATAGGCTGAGCTGATAACAAACAATTATGTCATAATTTTTTATTATTTAATTACGATGAAACTTGGTTTGTAAAGACTACAAGAATTAGAATACTACACAGAATATTTAGAAACTAATTCTGAATTGGGAAATAAAGCATACGAGTAATTACATGTCTTACACACAATTTTTTTGTAAATAATTTAAAAAAGTACAAACGTATACCTATTTGAAATTAAATTTAATGATTGTATAGAAATAGCATTTTTTCTATACACATGTTATAGAAACAAAAAGCGTTGTACTTCGACTGTCCAAGCAGTTGCTTGCACAGAAATGTAATTTACTCGTTCGAAGTACTTTTTACCAATTTACTCGAGAATGTCCTTTTTGTATACGCTCGGTTTAATGGATTTTAATAAACTATGTGGCGTTATTCTCAAAGAGATATTGTATTACTATTTGTCCCTAGGAGTCAGGTTTTTTTTTTTAATCAAAGGACTGGTTCTTAGAGCTGGAAAATAGTTTTCAAGAAAAAGTTTTTAGTCAACTGAAGAAAAATTAGTTATTCTAATAAGTATTTGCTTGTAACACGGAAGCTTGGTAACAAGGACATGATGACTAAAATGGTGCTATTATATCATTTTTAATAGTTAATAGTACTAAGTAGAATAACCGTAATCGTCATAACTAATTACTATTATTTATATTTCTAAAATTTGCACAAATAATACTATTTAGAATTAATTTACAATAATTTTAAATATAGGTCGCTCACCAAATACGGTCGCAAATAAAGGATAAATGTTGGTTCTTTGCTTGACGTGATGTAAAATGACAAGGGAGAGGAAAAGAATGTGACATTCGTAGTTCTTTTTTTAAATTATTTACATAACTTTGAAGTTCTTAAATTTTTTTAAGGCGTTGGAAAGTCCTTCTCACATAAGCCTATTTATTAGAATAGTATATTTATTTACGAATGATTGATTATTTATATATTCATAGGTCTCTTTCTCCATGTGGAAGAAAGGCCAGAGCTTAATCCACCACGGTGTTTCCCTGTGGGTAGGCGAATAACAATTTGTGTTTTACTAACCTGTAAATATGAATCATCTTTGCTTTGTTCTGGTTTTGTAAATTCAGCGTGCAGGGCGTGATTCTTCCCGCCCAGAGGCAGGGTTGGTGCCTCATGCTGCCAGTTCTTCTCTTCTTGTCTGAACCCTGGGTTGTCGAAGGCGAACTCATCTTTGACCGACTCTGGGTCAGTTGAGAAGACTAGATGCTTGCCTGTGGACAAAGTTAAGTTATATATTAATTTTTTTATTATTTAATGTTTGGTAAAGTGATTGCAGGTTTGTATTCAAGTTAATGAAGATTATTGAGTAACAGTATTACAACTAGTTCAAAACCGGTAAACTGATAATATCTAATATTATCAATAGAATAACACTCATTTTGTAAGCCATAAGTAAACAATCCAAAATAAAAATAATAATGAGGTTGTTGTAGTCATTGGGTTAACATAACTTACTTCAACAATTATTTAATAGTATAATGAATGCTTAAATCCGCATTACCACCATGCCATGTTTGAAATAATGTCTGTGGGATAGGTTCTCATAATTTATTCATATATATGTAGATACTAGCGTCATATATTACAGAAATGTTATCGTTAGATTACTTATCTTTAACTTAAATTAAATCAAACATTTATTTGTTTTAAATCAGCTTTAAAGGCACTTTTTAATCGTCATTTTACAAAAGATATAGAATTGTTATAAATATACTTTAATCTATAAAAGAAACGTTTACTTTTTAGAAGGAAACTTCGGACTGGAGGGTTACAATTCTTCCTTCTCTTGTTACGTTTACAACTGTTTATTACAGAACTTACGAGTGTAACAAGTATTGGAACGTGGATGAAACCGCTACTTTAAGTAATCTAAATAACGTGCAAGACATATTTTTATAAAGCTAGGCCGGGAAAAAAGAGTACGACTTATTGATGGTAAGCGATTAACGTAACTTATAGACGCCTGCAACACTACAAGCATAGTAAGCGCATGGCCGACCCCGAAAAAAAAATCCAATTTGTTGCAGCCGTTTGGAAGATAACTTGCTGCACGTACATACACTAGCGATTCATCATTATATAGATTCATTGAATACCGTTCTAAGTTATTTAATTAACCAAACGCGATGTTACGTAAAAGTGACAAACATGCGCATGTCAACATGTTATTCGACGTGAAATATTTGGATGCTTGCGTTAGAAATCGTCAGCTATTTCCGTTAGTGCATGTTAGGTGGCTAGAGCTCGTAAATGTGTCAGCTGTATGATATGCAAACTCTGTTTTAAACTTTAAGGTGTTTAATTTTACGAATTAAAATAGAGGTTTTATTATGTGATGCGTCTAAAAAATCTTTTGACGTAATCGAATAATTTAAGCGCCAAAAGTTTGAAGTATTTTTATTGACTGCAGATAAGAAAAAACGTTTTAATTTTTTTTAAACACTTTTTTTTATATATATCACATAATTGTTAAAAAAATTTGAAAGAAATTAAAATATTTTTTCTATTATATAACCTTAGTACAGTTTTTTATTATACTATCTAATATATGTAAATAAGAATAAATCGCAATCGGATACTTTTTTCTTTGTTTGACTGGATTTTTACAAATGAAAATTAAGAGCATATGTCAGTACGAAGATCGTCATTTTAGCTTATTTTCATTCCACGCGAACATGATTTGTACCATAACTATCTACTACATAATATTTCAAAAAAAAAAAAAAAATTGATATTCATTAAAATACATTAAAGAAGGAATATATAATTACAAAAAATTCGACTTAATTTTAAGGTACATTATTCCACTATCACTGCAAAGGCAAGTAAGGTAGTAAGGTACATATATTATTTAGCTTAATACCAAGAATACAACAGGTTCTATTTTATATTAAACGCCTATCTTTTGCCTAGCATATTACAATAGAAGGCAAGCCTTAAAGCGTGAATTTAGTGAAAGCTGATCGATTAACGTATTACGATATGACGGTAATTAAATATATATTGTAAATGAAAAAAATATTTATTTTTTAACTCAGTAGTTAAAAGAAAGTTTTAATTGAGTTTTATTACGGTGAAGCGATTTTTTTTTATCATGTTGTTTTATGTTTAAGTTTCGAATATGACGGTTACTTTTTACTTTTTTGATGTTTTCTTTTTAATATTACATTTTAGAAAAATCATAGGCTTAAATTTAATTAATAAATAATTACGCAAGAAGGTTGGAACATTTATGATCTGATATTCTATATAACTGCCACGTTTTCACTTCTAGTTAACTTTTTCGTTTCCTTTATATTTTTTGCGTAAGGTAATCTCATAATTTTACTTAAACGACTTTAGTCAATCTCAAATCAATGTTATTCAATTACATATAAATAAATAGTTTATCTTTTACATTACTTATTATTTTGTTGGTAGTTAAATTAGTAGTCAAATTTTTCAAAGCTGTTGAAACCAGTTTGAACTAGAATCAATAATTTTTTTTTTATTTATTTTAGAAAAAATACATGGGATGTCTAATCATAAATAGTTTTTTCATTAAAAACTTTTTAAGCCGACTCTTGCAACGAGGCCTAGTTTTCACTAAGTGAAAAGATTAGGCCTCATTCACACGGTGCTATTGACAATGAGCACTGATTGCGTTCGTGTTATGTTGTTATTTTGTAATTATATAGTAGGAAATTATAACTACCCGCTTTAATGAACGGGAAACTATTTCTATTACTTCGTGGTAGAAATATCTAAATATTTTAACGGTATTGTCTTGTATGACTTTCGCGTGATACTAGAAAATAATGTAAAAAACATTTCTTTTTTTTTTAATAAACAAAAATATTTATTTAATACTTTTGATTAATTCTACTCAATAAGTTTACTTAAAAATAACTATGTTATATCGTTTACGGCATTGTCTTTTGGTAAATGGTTTATATGTACAAAAAATTCAATAGTAAAGTTCTAATTAAAAGATAAAAACCAGGTAGGAACGAAGTTCCTTCGGATAGTATAGAATCAACATAATTTGAAAAAAAAAATGTTGAATTTTATACATATTTTCTAGTTCTTGATTTTTTTTTAATTTTGTTGATTGGTTTTTAATTAAGTACATAAAAGTATTTAGGAAATTTAGTATTTTAGAAAATAAATACCGTAAAATAAAATAAATCAAACAAAATAATAATAATAATAATTCAAACTATTAAGTGAAATAAGAAAACATAATTGTCTGTATTTATTTTTGTCGATAGTATAAAATTACATAAATAATTTAAAAAAAAAGTTCACTACACTAGTATTTTAGTTTTACAAACGTCATATCGCACCTTTAATAAAACAAAGATGTAACTCAAAATTTGTGGATTTGGAGATTTTACAAGAAAACCCGTCTTCGTCGCGTAAAGAATAGGTAGACTTCGACTCCGGCGTTTTAACTATAAGATACAGAGAGATACGCGACTGTTGCTCTCTTTTCTATGAACTGGAACTGACAAATCAGTTCTTATAAAGTGGCGTGATTCAGAGATGCACCGGCAGTGAGCGGAGATTAAAGTGCTGCCGTTTTGAGTAACATCAAATAATTCGATATTAGATTAAAAGGGATTTAAAATAAAAAGATGATTTTTGTTATACTTCATTCTCTCAGAAAACGTATTTGATAATGATGTGTAACATTTGGATTTACTTCGGTTTTGTTTTAAAAATTGATAAATTTTACAAAGTTAACGCCTAACACTTCAGTTTTATATTGAAATATATGCCTTAGTTGTTGGAGTAATTGGTTAAGTATCACTTTATTGTAATAAATAAGGCTATTTATAAAAGTCTCTTTTGTTTACTTCTTTTTATTATTTAGAATGACGAAAGATAAGTAAAAACTTTCAACATTAATTCCCATTTCGTGTAAAAGTTAAGAATAACTTGTAACTGTTGTGCTTATTTGTATAGGTTTTGAAAACGGAGTCGTCTTAGAGCTCACAATTTTTGTTAAGTTTCAGCGTATCGAGCGTAAAAGTTATAAGATAAACATAATAGTGTATCATTACAACCTATACAGTCCACTGCTGGACATAGGCCTCCATAAGCTTTCCCCAA
Organism: Melitaea cinxia; assembly: GCF_905220565.1. Lineage (NCBI taxonomy): Eukaryota > Metazoa > Arthropoda > Insecta > Lepidoptera > Nymphalidae > Melitaea > Melitaea cinxia. The sequence continues at coordinate 6,287,901 of NC_059421.1, read as the reverse complement.
AAATAGCGTGAACTTATGTGTTTTGCCCATAGTCACCACGCTGGGCAGGCGGGTTGGTGACCGCAGGGCTGGCTTTGTCGCTCCGAAGACGCTGCTGCCCGTCTTCGGCCTGTGTATTTCAAAGCCAGCAGTTGGATGGTTATCCCGCCACCGGTCGGCTTTTTAAGTAATATAATAATAGTGTAATAAGTTATAATTTTTTTTCATCTGATTACTGTAATAAATGTGAAAGTTTATGAGGATGACGTATGGATGGATGATTGTTACTCTTTTATGGCAAAACGACTGAATAGATCATTGTCATTCAACAATCCCGCTACTTTGACGTTAAATCATTATGATTATTATTCACCCTTAAAATATACTACAGTATTATCAATTATTGTTATTTTAGACTAAAGAAGTTATGCAGGTTGAAGAGGAAAATCAACAAAATACATATATCTCCAGAGGCCAAAAATGTAACTGCAGAGCTGACCAAAATGATGACACCGACTCAATATTTTACTGTCACTTATGAGTTGACGAGAAAAATGACACCTAAATAATACTAGCCATTTACAGTCCTCTAGTTCGTCTTCAAGATCATCTTAATCTAGTTCCGATTCATCTAGCTCATCATCGTCAAGCTCTTCTAGCTCATCTTTATCCAGTTTTTCAAGCTCCAATAGTTCAATGCCTACCCAAAACCCTGCCCCACAAAACATTACAACGGATTGTGAAGAAAAGACGTCTTACACCAATTCACCACAAAATACTGAGCAAAATATGAGCAAATTCAGCTGAGAGAGCGACGAAATTACAATAGTGTGGCCAGTTACAATATTTCTCCAGTATAATACACAGATCTAAGTGACGTCGACCTGAGTGACGACGATGCACTGTATTAGTATAGATTTTAATACGTTGTTTAATAAGCCTGTCAACAGAAGAAATTTTATGTTTGAAAATCAAAGTTCTTCTGACTCTGACTGCAATAATAAACCAAATATTTGTCAGTCAGTTCAGCCTATTGCAATGCACTGCTGGACATAGGCCTCCCCAAGTTCGCGCTAGACATCCCGGTTTTCCGCAATCCTCATCCAGCTTACACCGGCAATCTTAGGTAGATCGTCGGTCCAACGGGCCAGAGGACGTCACACACTGTGTTTGCCAAGACGCGATCTCTTCTCCAGGACGCGTCTGCTCCAACAGCCACCGGTCCTGCGCCACAGATGACCAGCCCACTGCCACTTCAACTTGCTAATTCTGTGGGCTATATCGGTTACTTTCGTTCTCTCGCGGTAGTCTCGTTTCTAATCCTATCTTTGAGGGAAACCCCAAGCATGGCCAGTTCCATTGCACGTTGAGGGACTTTATATTTGTGGACCAGTCCCTTCGTCAGTGTCCATGTCTCGGCTCGGTAATGTTAACACAGGCAGGACGTATTGCTCGAAGATTTTTGTCTTCAAGCATTGCGGAATCTTCGAAGTGAAGACTCGACGAAGCCTGCCAAATGCCGCCCAGCCCCACCGAATTCTCCTATCGGCCTCCTTCTCAAAGTTGTTGCGGCCTAGTTGGATAGTATGGCCTAAGTAAATATAATCCTGAACAACTTAGAGAAGGGTACCATCGACCGATACCTGTCTTGGTATGACTTGGTTGTTAGACATAACTTTCGTTTTGTCCAAGTTCATACAGAGAACGACACGTCGGGAGGACTCGTTTAGACCAGCTAGCATTTGGCCTAACTCATCTAACGTGTCCGCAAAGATGACGATATCGTCGGCGAAATGAAGGTGAGATGTATTCACCGTTGACATTGATGCCTTGTTCAAGGTCTTAAAGATATCCTCCAGCGCAGTGGTAAACAGTTTCGGTGATATTACATCTTACTGTCTTACCACACGCCGCAGGGAAATAGGTCTTGTTCTCTGGTCCTGGACATGAACGGTCATCGTCGTTGCGTCGTACATACATCTCAGTACCACGATATATCGCCAGTCGATATGACATCTCTGCAGAGAGTCCAGGACAGCCCAGGTCTCGACACAGTTGAAGGCTTTCTCGCAGTCCACAAATTCCATACACAGCGGCTGATTATATGTCTCTGTCTTTTGAATAATCTGTCGAACAGTATGGATGTGGTCTACGGTGTTGTAGTCATTTCGAAACCCAACCTGCTCTGGTGGTTGGAATTCGTCGAGTCTTATGGCGAGACGATTCAAATGTGCAGAAAATATTGATTCCGACGGTATTTAACTTAGGGTTTCACCAACCAAAAAAAGGTCAGTGTGATATATGTGTATCATAATTATGATAATTCAAACAATGAGCAAAAACAAGATGATAGACAATATAAGAAAGAAGAGACTGCTGATTTTTATACTATTTACTAGCTGACCCCGCAAACGTTGTTTTGCCATATATGATAACTTAGGGGTATGAAAAATAGATGTTGTTCGATTCTCAGACCTACCCGATATGCACACAAAATTTCGTGTGAATCGGTCTAGCCGTTTCGGAGGAGTTTAACTACAAACACCGCGACACGAGAATTTTATATATTAGATTATTTGTGGTTAGTAATTATTTGTGATTTTAGGAGATATTTACTAGAGACTCATCATCATCATTACAGCCTATACAGTCCACTGCTGGACATAGGCCTCCACAAGTTTACGCCAAAAATAGCGTGAACTCATGTGTTTTGCCCATAGTCACCACGCTGGGCAGGCAGGTTGGTGACCGCAGTACTGGCTTTGTCGCACCGAAGACGCTGCTGCCCGTCTTCGGCCTGTGTATTTCAAAGCCAGCAGTTGGGTGGTTATCCCGCCACCGGTCGGCTTTTTAAGTTCCAAGGTGGTAGTGGAACTGTGTTATCCCTTAGTCGCCTCTTACGACACCCACGGGTAGAGAGGGGGTGGCTATATTCTTTGGTACCGTAGCCACACAGTACCCATAGCCACACAGTACTAGAGACTAATTGTACCTAATTCTTATAATAGTGTATAGTTTTTGTTTTGTTTAAAAAACAATATTTGTAGCCATAAAGAGATATATAAATATCGGATGATTAATAAAAATTTGTTTAATTTAAAAAAAAAGTGATAAATTTCAGTTTTCGTTTTATAAAAAAATGATGCATTAGTACATACAACATCATAATTACAATTAAATAATCATAAAACGAAACATTGTGATTTATTTTTAAAACTTTTTGTTATGTTTTAATACTAAAGAGAATTTTTTTGAAATACTACCTAAAATATTAAGTAATTTTTGGCATAAAGAGATTTAAGTCGGAACTTTTTTTTCATCTCCATTTTACAGCTATTATAGATTTTAACACAGTTGTTTTTCTATTATTCTATTAATCTCTGTACTTTAAACTACTGATATCAATAATAAAAGTCATTAAAAGCATTACAAATAATTGGTAATTTTTAATCAAACACAATGCGGAAAAAGTGCTAAACTTCAATCGCCGATTCCCACAAATTGCGATTTTTGAGTTACATCTTTGTTTTATTAAGGGTGCGATATTATACAGTCGTGTGACTGATATTACGTCACTTCCCTTATATATTTTTCTTACGGTTTTAGTATCACATTTTTTTCTGTTCGGTCGCCCAGCCAAATGTCAAGCCTGCCGTAAGAAACTTCGTTCCAAAAACAGTTTTTTTTTTGTTATTGTTTTTTTAATAATAATATTTATTTAAGGCTTTAATTAATCCAATTTTAAACGAAATTTTCTTTTAATAAATCAATCAAACTAACAAACTAAAACAAGACATTTGTGCACGTGTATATGTTTGTATTTATGTATGTATGAATAAATATGTATGTATTTATGTTTATGTCTGATAATACATATTTTGCGCTTCTCTCCCCACTAACAATTCTAGTCCTTTGCAATGCAACTTTATTATTTTCGTTTACTTGATAACATTTTTGTTACTTTTGTGCTGGTGTGCAAAAAAGTGTAAATAAATACAATAAATTTAAAAGTACATTAAATGTATTAGTTACGAGTTAAGTGCGAACATAAGAAACGTCGAAGGGTAAGAAAAAGACGAGTGTCGTGAAAGTGTCCCACTTGCATCCGATCTCTATTGAAAGCGATAGTTAGAGAGCATTGCTTAGTCTGAGTTGTCACCCGACTGTGAAGAGGGGTGTTATGATATTGACGAGTTTTTATATTCATCTGTTCCCTCATAAATACCATACCGTTAATAACCAAGTTTTATGATTTTAGTAATATAGAATTTTATTTAAAGAAAAGAAAATAAAGTTAGCTATAACATATATTATAAATTTGTTTGTCACCGCTTTTTAAGTTATTTAGGGTTATTTCACGGAAACAGTTGAAGCCCTATTTATAAAACCAGTATTGAAGTCCCTAGTAGTCCTCATTGAATAATAAAAAAAAGTGTCATAATTATTACCGGTGTATGTTAAAAATGTGTGTGTCAGCTTAGACACGTGACAGAAGTTTACTCATTATCACGTGATTGAATCAAATTATCATAAATAACAAAAAAAAACCTAAAAACAAAACATTAATTACCGCCTATTATTCGTATCGAAACAGTAAATGCTGGTAAACTATTATCTGGTGTAATAATGCTGGTATCTATATTGCTGGTAATATTATTATTAATCTAAATCTTGCTACAGCTAACAGTGCTGTAAGCGCTGTGTGTCATTACTCTCAGCGTAACTGCTGCTTCGTTATTTGACCCGATTTGACTACCCAAATTTTTTTATACCGCGCACAGGTTATCGTTTCTCCAAAAAGGGTCGGTGAAGCGATATAATGAGGTTCTAGTTGTACGAATATATTGTTACAGATAATATACATAGCACACCCATATTATTTGAGTGTTCATTTATTTATTTAATACTATATTTCACTTTTAAAATTACACTAAATATGGTAACAATATTCTAATTTACAAAAATGCATAGACGGTCTTATCACCAAAAGCGATCTCTTATAACACCTATCAATAGAATAAATATTAGTTTCGAACAGTGTGTTTTTCACTCTTGGCATTCAGGTATTTTAGTTGGCTCGAGCTCTTTAACGAACCATGGTGAAATCACGGCGACAATTGATTCGTAATGCTTTTGAAGTTAAGATAACTGTCCAAAAAAACTATAAATTAATTATACAGTCAATCAATATCGTTTTTATAAATTTACTAAATAAAAAAATATTCTTTAGCTTATGTTAATACATTTTATACCGAAGCCTATGGACATCTGCTATATCAGAAGCGTTGCGTTGTCGACCTTACCCCTGACCCTCCCCAGGAGTTCTGTCTACCTCACCCACCACGGGAATACAACATTACTTGAGATAAGTGTTATTTGTCTTCTTGGTTGAGATACTTTCCCAAACAGGTTGATCCAGATATTAAGAAGAATTTATCTTGCTGTAACGTACCCTGTCTCAATATTATCTATAATATAAAAATGAGTCGCTGAATGTGTTGCTCAGCGCAAAACTCGAGAACGGTTGGACCGATTCCGCTAATTATTTTTTTAAAATATTCCTCGAAGTACGAGGATGGTTCTTACGGAAAGAAAAATTCTAAAAAAAAAATTTAAATTTCCTGAAAAAGTCTAAAAACAACACTTTTCTATACTCCCATACAAAAGATTTGTGATAATACTTAAAAGTCAATTTGAACTTTAATACCATACGATAAAGTTTGTGTTAGGCGATACGAAGTTCGCCGGGTCAGCTAGTTATAAATACAATACACATTCCGGATGGGCCTGTTTGGAGTACATTTTGAGCAAGATGTTTCTTGTTGTGCACTTCCTCAATAAAAATATATACCCACAAAAAGAAGCTAATACGAATATGTAAATAATTAAGGCTTTATAATACAACAATGAAAAACTTGGAACATTTTAACAATACAAATTTTAAAGTGCAATAATGACTTACTGAATTGCAAATGAAGCGACCATTTTGACTTGTCATTCATATTCAATTTATAATTACAGGTTTTATTAAGAAGAGTATTAGTACCTACTTTATTATTTAACCTCTTGTTTATTATTTACTAGTAGATGCGGCGAATTACGTACTGCAATTTTGTTTTATTAGACTTTTTTATTTTTCTTTTATACAAAGTTTGTTCTTATAACAATTAACAAAAAAGCGTATGGAAGTTAGGCGCGTTATATTCATTTCATTTTACGAGTACCTACGTCAGAATAGCTGAAATAATCTGAACGAAAGTAAGAACAGAGATGAGCTATAACTCTATAAGCTGGATAGCACAAGGCTCCTTTTACTCTAGTGATAATGTAGGGTATATACTTCTGACTTACGGTTTCCGTTCGACTTTCGAGCGAAGTCCAGAATCATAGCTAGTCTATAAAAAGAGTTATTATTTTAAGAAAAAGACTATAAATTATTACGATATTGATCATACAGGCTGAGAATAACTAGGAGCAAAAAATGTAGTCAAGAACAAATTGAAAGCGAAATACAGAAAATCGGTTATAATCGCCATAGCCAAGTGTCACTCATTGGAACAATAATACTACGTACTAAGATTGACAGGTGTTCTGTGTGTCTGTATTGTGATCTTGCTTGACCGCGTGTATAGTTTAATCTTCACAGAACTGTAGCATCTGTTGTGCTTCACTTACAAACGCGCGAAGTTAAAATGTGAAAAAATATCTGGATAGGGATATATATAGATATAATATATGATGAGATGATACACTTTAATCACCTATAGCAGTATGAAATATACTTTGCAACCAATACCTATATTCTATCTAATACTTAGTAAATGTACACAAATATTCCATAAAAATCGGTCGAGCCATTTTGGAGGAGCGAAACCACAAACACTGTGACACAAGATTTTATTTTTTTAATAATAAATTATATGAAGCCAGTCCACTTCATCAACGTCCTTTCTAAATGCAAATACTTTGTATATTTTATTTTATTTTTATTATTTGTTTACCTACTTATACAATCTGTGTAGGTATACAGTTTCTACATTCTTTCATAAGCGGAAAAAAATAAAAAAAATATATTATTCAAAACTATATTAGAGAATGTGTAAATCAAATATCATACAAACTATTAATTTATATTATTTATATTAAAATAGACATTGTAAACATATTTTTAATAACTTAAAAGTATTTTTAATACAGCCTACCCTTAAAGACGATTTCGTCAACTGACACGAATCGACGAGGGTCAACGACTGCGTAGGCGTTTCTACCGTAACAGCCTTAATATCAATTTAATAGTATGCAAGATTAATAAAAAAAAAATACAATCGAATTGAGAATCCTCCTTTTTTGTTAGTCTATTAAAAAGAACATCAACAGAGTTTTTTCTCAACCGGCCACATTTTTTTTTTCTGCTGTTCTATGGAAGTTGTAATTATCCCGTTATTTATGTGTGTATAATAAATGTACGAAAAAAAATCGTCAATGCATAGACAACAAAAATTAGACATATAATCTAAAACTTAGTTCAACTTGAGTTAACTCAATAAATTAATTTTTAAAGTAAATACATATAACCACAGAGTACCGATATTTTAATTACAAAAATAACTATCAAAAAATCAAAACTACGTTCGGTGTTATTTTAGCAACACTGTAATTTATGTTAACATTCAGTTCAATTAACATATTACTGTATTAATACATAATAGTTACAATTATACATACCTGACTCTCATTAATATTTAGTTATATAATGTTTTGCAATGATTTTGTATTGTTCGGAAGGTCGTGATCGTATTGCGTTGCTCTTAGTTACAAAATCTTTTGTTAATTTTTAATTTTTTAAGCGTCATGAGAATCAATTATTATGTGTTTTTGTGGATACTAGTTTTGTAACGCGGTTTTGTCTATGTTAGGTACTTGTGCGAGCATTTGCAAAATATTTACCTAATAAATTTTATGGTTCAATATTTAAAAAAAGAAATGTTCTTTTAGTTAGAAAAGTCAAAATCATCGAAATACATTTTTTACACATTAAACTGTCCGCAAAAGGGTTAGGTTATAAGGCAAAGTACTTTACCTAAATATATTGACCCTTTTCTCTTTTCTTCTGTAACCTTTTAAAAAGTCAAATGAGCGGTGATAGTTTAGCAGAATGTCAATGTTTTATCTAAAACGGTATATTTGGCATGTTTGTTGATAGCATTTGAGTTCCCAATATTAAATTTATTTAAAAAAATTTTTTTTTGTACGAGTCAAAAATTTTGCATAATATTTTTTCAATTCACAATTATGTGTTATTTTTTTTTTAATTGTGAATGCATGTTTGATATAATCTCGTGTAATATTTAATAATAATTTTAGTATTCACAGTATTACAGTTAATTATCGACGTTTAACGTTCTTAAATAGGATCAACAGATAATAACAGAAAGTACTTATACATTGCTTCTAATAGGATTATGAATACTATTGATTGTTGCCTACTTTCGAGAGACACTACGAAAACAATTGTTTTGTTTGTAAATATAGCTGAAGACCGTGACATCGTCTGCGTTTTTATTTATACCGTACACAGGAACACAACACTGCTTGGAAGCATTATTATTTAGCTGTGATCTTCTGTAAGGTCGAGATTCTTCTCCAGTCGGGCTGCTCCTGATTTGAACAGGAACATTTCCTGCTGTGCCCTACTACAGTTAAAACTACTTATAAATATTGATATCGATTTTGATTGATTTTGATTTTAGTGTTATTTTTATTGATTTTTGATTTGGTATAATTTCTTTGGTCACAATTGTTGAAACTAACATAGTTTAGGAAAAAAAAATGTAACTAACAAAAATATGGACATATGTCTGAATTAAATTATTATTATTATTATTTATAAATTCTTAACTCTTAATCTCAAATTCATACTACGGCTATGGGCTGACTACACACGTAAATTTTATTAAGATTACTTATGTAATGTAGTAATTGAGTTGATTTCTTGGAGGTGTCGATGTGTACACGGTTTTGTTACAATGTTATTTTAAAATACGTTCATACCGATGTTTTTATAATAAAATATAATTACTCTTCAGCATTTGTAGGAATAATTACTGAAATAAATTAAATAATTATTATTCTCATTACTGGAACGGCACGAAGGTTGTTTACTGTGAGATTAACACAAAAGATTTTTCATGTAAATTAAAATAAAATAAACAGTATAATTACAGACAAGTTTATTTCTTACAATTTTTATGACTTTTTTTTTCAAGAAATAAAAAATAAACTGGTTGTTTATCCATTAAGAAGTTTTAATCTTAAGAAAAACTAAAAATAAAAAATTTGTTACATCACCTTTTCATACGTAAATTGAAAACGAAAACAATACTATTTTTTTTTTCCTTCCTTATTGTTTCCAAAATAGCACAAATGATGCTAATGTAACGTGAAATGGAGAAGACATTAATGAAACCGGTAGGTGCGGTCGAGATTACATTAGAATTTTAAAAACCGTAAAATAGTAGGTATTTTTTATCTGTTCTCATAATATAGAATATTTTTTCCATGCTCACTAAACCTATAAGGTTGTTATAAATTGATTTTAATCTTGAAATGTTAGTAAGGTTAAATAAAACAACGAAAAACAAATTAGTAAAGTCCGCAATAAAAAAGTATATTGTAACGCACGAGAGGTTTACAGAAAGCGATTATGACATTCACCGAAATGATTGAAGTAAATTTATCATTATGTAATTTCATGGTGTAAATACGGTTTATTGATTACCGAAATTACGGGAATTATGTAAGGTATATTATAAACATAACTCAACTGACGATATCAGCATTTCCTATTTCCTTTTAAGTTGGTTTACATAAACCTCAAAAATCTAAATCTAAGCTAAATCTCTCTAGAGACAGAGAGATGGTTTATGTACATACAAATTTGTTATAGGAAAAATATGTACATACGAGAGCTTTTTTTAAGTTTTATTTAATACCGGTTTTATATTCGGGTTTATAAAGAACTACTACTTATTTACAGAAGAGGGATTAAAGCTTGAGATTATTTTTTTTTATTTTATAATATTGGAAACCAACTCAAAAAATTTACATTATAAAAATTTTTCGTTATACACAGCAAATTGCAATTGTAGACTAATGCAACACATCTTTGGAAATATATATTATAAAGAATAGAAAGAAAAAATAAACAACACGTCTTAGATAAGAAAATTAAATAAATAAAGTATTCTAATTATCCTGTAAACATAAATTAATAACGAAAGAGAATAAAATCTAAATTTAAATTAGCATTAAATAAAAATTAACTCGAACAGACTATTAATATAATCATAATATAATATAATGGATTTATTTAAATTATGATAGTATTTTTTTACGCTGATATATTGTCACTAAATAAATCAATATCATCTTCTCTATATATTACTTATACGTTTTTAAGACCCTATTCAAAAGAGCGATTATCCCTAAATTTGTTTGTTTTTCTTTAGAAAAAAATAACTTTATTTTAAGTCAGTAGTTCGGAACAATCCGTCACGTCCGTCGTGTAAAAGACATAATTCCATCATATTTCTGCGACTTTCAAGTGTTTTACCTGGTGTTGTCTGGAAGTGATTAATGCTTAAAGCAATAAGACCGCCTTTACATGCTGTCAGCTACCTTTTGTTTACTTTTATTTTTGTACCACTGTTTTTTTTTCTCCTTTTTTACTATGTAAAAGTGTGTGACTATATTTATGCAAGAAAGTAATAATAAAAAAAAATCTAACAATTAATTAACCATATTCATTCAAACTATTTCGATTATTGAGTTTATAATTTTAAACTTACAAATCTTTTCCTGTACTCTATTTAATTTGCCACCCTACTAGAAACTGAAACCTAAGCTGTCAACTCTATTAAGTGATAGTAAAAATTACTACTTAAATGTGATACCATTTACAATATTACGGGGGGGAAAAGAATGTTTCATATATACCCTCTTTAATTCCTGAAGATAGCGATATTTTTCCTTCCGGATTACCTTCGATTTGCCCTAGTTTTAACTAAGGAGTGTTTGGGCGTGGAGCTCTTAATAGCGTTCTTTAGAAATTCCATTTTGTATTATCAAACCTTAATTTATAGGTATTAAAAATTCAATCACCAAAATGAGCACGCGTAAATTCTGTACATTACCATTAAATTTAATAATACTTTTTTTTTGATCGTTATTGTCAGGATAACTTAAGAAATGCAAAAGAAGCATTTGGTATTTCTCTTTGAAAATTAAGTAAAGAATTGTTACAACTCCAGAACATTTTTTTTTTTTGACTAGATCGGCAACACAAGAAGCATCACAAGTACGTCGCGATCCTACCCCAGACCCTTCCCAGGAGTTCCAGCTACCTCACTCACCACAGGGAGACAACACTACTTAAGACCAATCTTATTAAGCTGTGGTCTTCTGTAAGAATGAGGTACTTTCCCAGACCGGCTGTTCCAGATATTGAGAAGATTTTATCCTGCTGTGCTCGACCTCAATTATATTTCTTTTGTCTCTCAATCAAAGGGAAAAAAATCGCAAGTACCAAATAACCAATAAATATGAAAGTACATTGGCTAAGCTATCACAGCCTGTATTAGTCGGTTATCTGTAACGTGCGGTTAGTGTTAGGCAACTAGACGGTTTAATGGTCATTCAGCTTCGGACCGGTTGTACAAATCTCACGGTCGCCATCTTGTGTGACAAGGAATTCAGATAGTGGTAAGCGTGAAAATTATTTACTATTTATCGACCTTCAACGGTTGTCAAATAGTGTTAGCATTTTTGAGTTTGACATTTGTATGTCATGCTTTACATTTATTTGTTAGCTAACAAGAAGTTTTCAGCCAACCCGTTCATGTTTTATCTAAAAGCAGATGGGTCAAGGTCGTTTCTAGTTCGGAACTAAGATTACGTCATCAGTCAGTCAGTCAGTTCAGCCTATTACAGTCCACTGCTGGACATAGGCCTCCCCAAGTTCGCGCCAGACATCTCGGGTTTCCGTAATCCTCATTCAGCCTACACCAGCAATCTTACGTAGATCGTCGGTCCAACGGGTCGGAGGACGTCCCACACTGCGTTTGCTAAGAAGCGGTCTCCACTCCAGTTTATTTAACTACAACTACATTTTAATATTATAACACCAATTAAATGCATACAAAAATAATTGTGTTCCCTTTCAAACGAAAAAAAAAAAACCGTAATTTTTATAGACAAGCAATACAACATATCTAGTTGAATAAATAAGTTATGAGTTAACAGACATAAAAATACAATCGCATTGAGAATCTCCTCCTTTTTTAAAGTAGGTTAATTAAATGTTACAATCTCTTACATGTAAACTTATTTTTCATAATGACACTTACTACCTATGAGTGCGTTCGAACAGTATTTGTTAAGATACCCATACTTACAGAAAATAACCTCTTGAAACAGTAACAAGACGTATTGACCACTGATCAGCATCTATAACTGGATTTTCTTTATATTTAACAGTTATATTTAACTGTTTTCTAATGCTTATGACGAGCGCCCGATGCAACACTTCGAAAAGATTTACTAGAAATACATATACTCTATTTGTTTTATAATCTCCTAGTATTTTTATTTTTGTATAGTAGATATAAGCGTTAGGCATGTGTTTGTTTAATAAATATTTATAATGTAGGTTTATTGTTTTTTACTCTTTTTTATATTCTTGTCTCTTGTAAAAGTGTATTTCATTATTTCATTTAATTTCCACTTCGAGTTTTGTTCCTAGGTATGTATATTTTTCATCCTTTTGCTTTGGAGGCTACAGAAAGGCCGCAAGGGTTGGCTTCGACCTATTATTTAGGGAGACCTTTAGTTGACATTTTATAATACTTTCGTGAAAAACTTTATTAATACGATTCAAAATATTATTTTGTTCACAAAAGAAGTTTTAGAGTTCACTTCAATAATGATAATATAAATTTAATTGATTTTACTTCAGAGGACCTTTAATGCGCTTATGGATCGTCATTATACAATAATATCCTATGTTAAATATGTTACAACTAATTGGGAATGTGGATTCTTTTCAGAATAATTAAGAAACTCAAGGCGTATTCTCCTTTAAATGCGTCAATATGTCATTGACGCATATTATTGTTTTTTAGCACCATAAGGTTGACAAATAGTCGGACGGTCCACCTGATGGTAAGCGAAATCCGTAGCCTATGGACGCCTGTAAAACCAGGAGTATTTAGCACAAGCACATTGTTGACTCTACATCTTGACATGTTGAACCAGAGAGGCCCCAGACAAGCGAAATATACAGAACAAACACTTGCCAACCGTTAAAAACTAAAAAAAAAATGTTATTATATTTATCATTATAGATTATCACATTGATCATTAACTAATTGAGTTTCAATTAAGGTTAATTTTACTTAAATTACTTTTAAAGATTTATTTTATTAAAATGATATTATACGCAAATTTAATATATGTAAATTGTATTTATTTTTTTGTAAACATTCAAATCCGACAGCAGTATTACGGTTTTATAATTATTATTGTATTTGTGTAACTATCTTAGTTAATATTAAAAAAAAAAGAAAAAACTTATCTGATCCATGAAAATTCTGTTTGCTCGCGAATGAAAATAACTGACTTTATATTACATCGAGTAATACAACCTAAACCGACGAAAAAATAGTCAAGTAAATAAGCATTATTAGATAAGTATAACTCAAAAGTGCTGTGTGGCTACGGCACTAAAGATTTTAGCCACCCCCTCTCTTCCCGTGGGTGTCGTATGAGGCGACTAAGGGATAACAAGGTTCCACAACCACCTTGGAACTTAAGAAGCCGACCGATGGCGGGATAACCATCCAACTGCTGGCTTTGAAATACACAGGCCGAAGACGGGCAGCAGCGTCTTCGGTGCGACAAAGCCAGTACTGCGGTCACCAACCCGCCTGCCCAGCGTGGTGACTATGGGCAAAACACATGAGTTCACGTTATTTTTGGCGTCAACTTGTGGAGGCCTGTGTCCAGCAGTGGACTGTATAGGCTGTAATGATGATGATAATGATGAAAAGTGCTATACGTCACCTTTCGATCAAAAAAAGACTCATTAAAATCGGTCCATCGCGTAAAAAGTTCTGACGTAACACATACAAAATTATAAAGCCGGTAACACCGTTTACCATTTCAAAAGTAACATATAACTGAATATATTTTCTATACAGTTAAGTACAAAAAAAAAAACATTCAGTGGACTTGAGGAACTCGTTTCTCTCGTTTTATTTGAAGTAGGTTACAATCACTATTATTTAAATAACTAGATAAAATACTCATCGAATCATATAAATAAATAATAATATTCGAATAAAAACATCTAACGACTGTAATTAATATTTGATTGGTAATTAATTCAGAATTATTAATATTTTTATTTACTAACAACTTTGACAGACTAGATGATTTTTGCGGTTTTGATCGCTTTGACATTTATAGTTAGTTACTTACTATAAGACTTTTTATGCGACTAGGTCGTCAAGAAGCGAACGGTCCACATGACGTTAAGCGGTTACCGTAGCCTATGGACTATCCTTGTCCCTCCCCAGGAGTTTTGGTCACCTTACCACAGGAACACGACACTACATGTGCAGTATTATTTAGCTCTGATCTTCTGTAAGGTTGAAGTACATTGCTAGACGGGCTGCTCCAGATCACTGCTCAGATCTATCACTATTTATACTTGATGATGATGACTGATGATTATCAGTTTTAAACTGATGATTTCACTTTGATGATTTTACTTTTTGAGCAGGATATATCCGGCTGTGCCCAGATAGGGCAATAGAAACTTGTCCTTAACTAAACATCATCTGTCCTCACAAAGTATCGCATTTGTGTTAGTAGGATAAGATATCAGTTTGTGTGCTACTTCTCTAATTGTGTTTTGTAAGTCACAACAGACTCAATACCCTTGACACTTCACGCTTATTCCGCGAGGCCGATAGGTATAAACAATTCAATCAGCGACTAATTACATCGTAATTACACTGAAGTTGTGACAAATTGAGGTTTTTATTCACTTATATTCAATATTAATACGATTTGGCTGTACATGTCATTGAAATATGATTGACTATTTAGTGCATCGCGGTACTACACGTGTGACTGTTATCTATATTATAAATATCTATAATGAATAGGAAATAGGACACTTAATTATTTAAATAAAATACAAAGCATAACTATTACAAGACTAATCAGCAAATAAATAAAATAAACATACTAAATGTTTAGAATTCCTAATGTGTGGGTAACACAAAAATAAAATCGTAGATATTAAATAAACATACTTCCGAATTTGTATTATAATATTCGTTGGCACTCTAGTCACCTATTGAAATTGCAAAGATGTTGTTTCAATTAATATTTAACATTTTTGAGATAAATCTTTCACTAATTATTGTTGATGCTTGATGATTAGCACTTTTAAGCTGATGATTTCACTTTGATGATTTTACTTTTTTACTTTACGTAATAAAAACGTCAAGACGGCCAGAATTAAAATACAATATTCTAGAATAGTATACATATAATAAAAATAAATAAATATTCTTTATCGTAAGCCAGAACAAAAATTTTAAATAAATACAAAACCAAGAAAAATTACAATCGCATTAAAACATTCCTACTTCCGAGAAACCTTTAGATGGAAACTGAAAAATAAGACTAGTGGGTATTTATTATTTTTTAGGTATTTTACTATTTTTTTTAATTATTTTTAATTATTTTACATTCACATTTACATGTATTAGTTCAGTTAGTGTAATTATATTATATTGAGGTGAGGTTGAACTTAAGGACATTAGGTGCATTTAAATATATTAAGGAAACTGCAATTTCAAAGTCACAGTTTTTATTTAATTTGAAATCAAAAGTCATAGTTCATACTGCATCCGGATAAACTTAATTAAAATAAATTATTAACAAAAACGTCAATAATAATTAGTTATCATGTTTTGTATTATTTGATATGCATTTTATTCTAATAAATAATAATATTTAATATAATAAAATATTTAATTTAAAAATTCTTATGTAGTTATTTTTAGAGACACAAAGCTGAGCGGTATTCATCCTACTTGTAAGATCTCTACCAATTAAAATAATTGTGTTTGCTCGCGAACGAAAAAAGAAACCACCTTCAATTATATTGACAAGTAATACAACATACGTAGACGAAAAGTCAAGTATAGACGCGTTATTAAAGATTGTTCAAAAAGTAGTCGTCAGATCTCAATAAAATTTGAATGAGACTACAAGACAAGACAAGAGTTCAATTAAAAAAATTATGTGGTGTCATGGGACACCAGGTAGGAACGAAGTTCCTTCGGATAGTATAGAAGCACCACAATTTGAAAAAAAAAATGTTGAATTTATATATATTTTCTAGCTCTTGATTTTTTTTTTTAATTTTGTTGATTGGTTTTTAATTAAGTACATAAAAGTATTTAGGAAATTTAGTATTTTAGAAAATAACAAATACCGTAAAATAAAATAAATCAAGCAAAATAGAAATAATAATAATAATAATAATTCAAACTATTAAGTGAAATAAAAAATCATATGGCTTTATTTATTTTTGTCGACAGTATAAAATTACATAAAAAAATTAAAAAAAGTTTACTAGTAATATTTTAGTTTTACAACCGTCATATTATACAGTCGTGTGACTGATATTACGTCACTTCCGTTATATATTTTTCTTACGGTTTTAGTATCACATTTTTTTCAGTTCGCTCGCCCAGCCAAATGTCAAGCCTGCCGTAAAGAACTTCGTTCCAATAAGAATCGTGAAAATTGTTACACTCAGTGAAAAGTTATGCGATATAATACGTAATCGTAGGCCGATAGTTATTAGATATTGCTCGTAAATGACTAGTCGTATCTCTAAATACATTTAAATGGGACCACATGACACACACCAACTTTTGACTGAAAAAAATGAAACCATTTTGATCGAAATCGATCCACCCAGTCTAAAGTTCTGTGGTAACATACATTTAAAAAATAATACAGTCGAATCGAGATCCACCTCCTTTTTTGGAAGTCGTTTAAAAAAAGACAAAGAATGATTATATATAGACAGTCAGCTTTTCCAAGAAGTTAAGAAAGACGTCATTTACATTCATAAGTCGAATGCATTAAGGATATTATTTTTTTGTCATATAGTAGGAGATCCGAGCTAAACGAACTTCACCCATCTGGTTAGCGGATGAAAATTATTTTATATTTGGTTAAGTTATTAGAAAGAAAAATCACGAAAGGGTTGGCTGATAATTTTCTGGTCAGGCTATATTTATTTCAAAATTATTCAAAATATTTTTATTAAAAACTGATTACGAGCTTAAAGAATAAATGTAATACCTACCGACAGTATAAAGCCTGTAGAAAATGCAAATGCTGGGTTGTCTATTATTTTCTTGCCATAACTACTGGGTGGTAGATATAGATACTTATAGATGATGATGATAGTTAGATACTTTCACCTACATCTATAATATAAAAATGAGTCGCTGAATGTGTTGCTAAGCGCAAAACTCGAGAACGGTTGGACCGATTTCGCTAATTCTTTTTTTAAAATGTTCCTTGAAGTACGAGGATGGTTTTTACGGAGAGAAAATTCTAAAAAAAAAAAAAAAAAATTAAAGAATCGACTGTTAGGCGATACGAAGTTCGCCGGGTCAGCTAGTATTAAATAAATAAATCATACCTACATCAAAATGAGCACTGTTTCATTGCGAATATAATATAGCATAGCCAGGAATTTTCTTTTCAACTCTTTCACGATTTATCTTAAACATACTAAAGTAGATATAAAATATTTTTTATCCATTAACCAGATTGGTGGAGAACATATCTAGTTCGGATCTTAGAGTAACAGCCAGGCATCATCATCATCATCATCATTACAGCCTATACAGTCCACTGCTGGACATAGGCCTCCACAAGTTTACGCCAAAAATAACGTGAACTCATGTGTTTTTTTTTTTTTTTTTTTTTGTTTGTGTTTTTTTTTTTTTTTTTGTTTTTTTTTTTTTTCAGTCAGGCATACTTACGTTTAAAAAAAATTGTGGTTAATTCAACTTGCAAGCCCTTCCTAGAATCCGTATTTACTCTTATGTTTATAACATATTACTCATAAAAATGTAATTTTGTTTAACCATATTATCAGTTAAAAGAAGAATGTAGGAATTATATTATTATCTATTTGTGTAACGTCATATCTATTGCTTTCCGCCATAGATATAGTAAAAAAAAGTAGATAATGCGCGGCCTTTGTTGTTAGTGAAGCCACAAAACTCGGCTCCTTCAAGTAAATACACGCGCTCACGCACAATATGCATCAAACTACGCTCATTTTCGTTAGTATGTCACGAGGCTTCATACAGTAACTTTGCTTATAAAATGCCGTCTTGTGTGATTAAATGGTGCAAAAACAATACCAAAGTAAACTAAAATCTGAAGGAATATCGTTTTACACGTAAGTACATATAAAACTTTATATTTCTTGTTATTCCAAAATAATATTGAGGTTATTCGGAACTTATAATTTCAATGTCACGAAATGACGTACCACGGGAGTGTTGCCAGTAGTTCGTTTTTTCAATACCCCAAAATGTGGGTAAGTAAATTGTACGCAATCAGAAAAATAATTAAGTAAAAAGTAGACATAGTTATTGTTTTTTTTTCTCGTGTTATTTTATGTTACATAAATTGAAAATAAAAAAATCAAAATATATTTATGAATTATTAACTCGTTTGTTTTATGTTTTAACTTTTTACAATTTTTGAGTAAACTAGGTACCCATATTTTACTATCAAATTTCATGGTTTTAGGTTTCCAACGAATATTTTAATAAGAGGTGAATGGGTAGCGGCTGTAAGACTGAGCCGAAATGAACCACAATGGCAGCCATCCTCATCAAGTGTGGTTTGTTCAGACCATTTTGATAAGGCTGACATGTATGATACAAAACATGGACTTCGCAGAGTCCATAGAACAGGATATCCAAAAAAGGTATATTTAACCGACTTCAAATAAAAAGTTCACCCTTTTCTTCCTGTATAATTATGTTATATTAAAATTATATAGGACGCCGCGTTGGCGTAACGGTCACAACACTGGTTTGTGGCTGTTGCGCTGGCGGTTGCGGGTTCGATCCCCGCACATGACAAATATTTGTATTGGCCATACAGACGTTTGCTGTGTTTGTGCAGTCCTTGTGGGTCTTCCTACCGTGCCTCAGAGAGCACGTTAAGCCGTTGGTCCCGCTTGTTATCATGTACACCTGCGATTTCTATGATCGTTACTCATAGAATATATCCGCCGATCCGCATTAGAGCAGCATGGTAGATTAAGCTCTGATCTTTCTTCCATCCATCTTTCTTTCATTCCATTCCATCTCGAATTAAAATGCTTATCCACTGGGAACTGTGTCCCGTTAGAAGAAGTAGCCATTTTAAATTGTGCATCTACAACTGTTTCAACTATTAATTCAACCAGGACATCTTATAGACATGAAGAACAGGAGTATCCAATAGAACACGAATTAGCTTCACTAGACTTTCTCCGTAAAATACAACAAGATACGGCAGAACTCGCAAGCACTCTGAATGTTGCGGAATACGATGATTTTAAAAAAATAATAATTGGTTATATCGCTGGTAGCACTGTACACTACATTTCAAAAATACTAAAATGTGAAAAGTGTCTCAATAGTTTAATGTCTGAAGAAGAACACGACTTCCAAGAAATCAACTTTCAGCTTTGTCAGTTCCTGATTCTCCCATTTTCTTTCTTGATCAGCTTTCTGAATGTGATGTTAAGAAGAATATATTAGCAATAACTTCAAATTCCGTTGGTTCTGATAGCATTAGTCGGAAAATGATCATTCCTCTCCTTGATATACTAACACCGGTAATTACATCCATTTTTAATACTTCCATCTCTACCTGCACTTTCCCATCGATGTGGAAAGATGCTGAAATTGTACCTCTCCCAAAAAAAACTAATCCGACGTCCTTATCCGAATATCGTCCTATTTCCATCCTCCCTTTTCTGTCCAAAGCACTCGAACGGCTTGTGCATCAACAGCTCAGCAGTTTCCTTTTAAAACACCGTCTGTTGAATCCCATGCAATCCAATTTTCGTCCTGGTCACAGTACGACTACTGCGCTTGTAAAAATAACTGATGATATACGATCAAATATGGAAAACCAACAGGTCACGGTATTAACGTTACTCGATTTTAGTAACGCCTTTAATACCGTGGACTTTGATATACTATGTGATATTTTACGTTCTCTTAACATATCTCCTGAAGTTGCTGATTGGTTTCTTAGTTACTTGCAGGGTCGCCGGCAGCGAGTTAAATTGAATGACTCATACTCCAATTGGTCAATGGTCAATACCGGTGTCCCGCAAGGTGGCGTGCTCTCCCCTCTTTTGTTTTCAATATTTATAAACTCTATCTGTAATGTAATATCTTCTTTCTACCACCTCTATGCAGATGATCTCCAGATATACTCTCACTCCACTGTTCATAACCTATCTTAGTGTGTATCGCGTATAAAAAATGACCTTTTAGCCATTGGTAAATGGAGTAAAGCCTATGGCCTAAATATAAATCCAAATAAAACGAAAGCTATTATTATAGGAAGCTCCAGACTGCTCAGCCGCATTGATAAATCTGAGCTATCTCCTGTTACATTTAATGGATTCACCATTCCATATAGCGAAAGCGTGAGAAATTTAGGTGTTATCTTTGACCAACATCTCTCTTGGGGTCCTCAAATATGTGAAATTAGTCGCAGACTGTTCGCTTCGGTTGGGTCTCTCCGCAGATTGCGTAATCTTCTGCCCATTCCTACTAAAATTGCTCTTGCACATAGTCTCCTATTACCAATTCTTGATTATGCTGATACTTGCTATCTTGACATTACAGAGGAGCAGCTTAATAAGCTTGAGCGCATTCAGAATGTATGTATAAGATTTATCTTTGGACTACGCAAATATGACCATATTTCGGAATTTCGCAAAAAACTCAAGTGGCTCCCAATTCGCCTTCGCAGGAATACTCATATCCTTACCCTACTTTACTCCATTTTATTTAATCCCTTTACCCCTTCCTATCTGAAAGAACGTTTCAAATTCCTTGGTGATTCTCACGAACGCTGTCTTCGTTCTGACAGTAATTTTCTTCTTGAAATTCCTTCTCACTCCTCTTCCTTTTATGACAAATCTTTTACAGTTCAAGCCTCTCGCTTATGGAATACCTTGCCCTTGAATATCAGACGTGTACAAACACCTGCACTTTTTAAAAAGACTGTTTGGAAGCATTTTCTTCAAACTCAACAATAAACAAGTAATTCATAATTATAATGTATACATATATGTATTTATATGTATGTATGCATGTACGTGGGTATATATGTATATATGTATGTATGTATTTATGTATCTATTTATGTATGTATGTATATGTTTAATTATTTGAATAGTTATAATAAATTTTTTTGTAACTTGTACACCTATGCTGACGCTAGACCATTTCCTTTGCCCTAAGGCTACCTGGAAGAGATCGCTTTTTAGCGATAAGGCCGCCCTTTGTACCTAATGAATATATTGTCAATATTTTCTTTCTTTCTTTGATATGTATTATTTCTGTTTTTGGTGTACAATAAAGTGTATTATTATTATTATTATTACTTCCACAAATTAATCCTGGCTCGAAATAAAGGTGGACTGTGTTTTCCTTCCCAAGATGTTTTTGACATATGCGCAACTTGCGAACTCATAATAAGAAAACTGTCCATGGAGAATATAAATTTGGTGAGAGAAAGCCAGCATACCTATATAGTCACGCAGATTTTAGGTTCTTTTACAGGTAATAACAGAACTTTTCATTACTTGGAAAATGACCACGATTATGCTGGCCATGCGCATAAAGTCAATTTAATACGATTAGTGATTGAAAAATATTTGAACATAAGACTACATCATATCAGTAAAATGCAAACAATGACGATGACTCTTTTTATTTTCACATACCCATTTTACCTATATTAAATTAATTGTTTAATAAAAATTTTAGGGACTTTTTTTAAAAGGTGTCAACACTTCACTCACTCACACATCTTTAAAAAAGTGGCTTCACTTTTCTGTTCTAGGTGCGTTATCTACCTTTTTTTACTTGATCTATGCTTTCCGCATATTTATAAGGAATTATGATGGTAATCATTGTTGTAGAAATATTGTAGATTTGAGAATATTTAAAATTCATTGACAGTAACGATTAACAATACGTCAACCTCCATGGCCCAAAACCATGTAAGACGCAATAAAAAAGTAGATGAAACGAAACCTATTTAAAAAATAAATGCTAAACGTCACACGGTCTTAGTGCATTGATATTTAAGGATTTAAATAGTCATTAATTTAAATGTATGAAATGAATGGACGAATGAATGACATTTATGAGAACTGTTTTGCTACTATGAGTCATAAATTTACGTCTTAGATATCCTACACGACTA
The DNA here is from genome assembly GCF_905220565.1 of Melitaea cinxia. NCBI lineage: Eukaryota > Metazoa > Arthropoda > Insecta > Lepidoptera > Nymphalidae > Melitaea > Melitaea cinxia. The sequence continues at coordinate 6,265,299 of NC_059421.1, read as the reverse complement.
CCTACGCGTTGGCGCAATACATTTGTATTGGCCATATAGATGTTTGTCGTGGTCTGGGCATTTGTGCTCGTGTATTGTGTGTTTCCGGACCCCCAACACAGAAGAAAATCTTACTGGGGGCCGTTTAGTGTGAAGTGTTTATTATTTATATTATTATACAAACTATACATATATGATCTTTATTAAAGAATAACAAGGAAATCATATGGGTCGCTTAAATTAATAACATATTTTTTCATTCATTTAGAAAACATTTTAGATAGTAAAATCATTACATAGTATAAAACAAACTCGCTTCCTTTCCTTGTATGCTTAGACCTTTAAAACTACGCAACGGATTTTGATGCAGTTTTCTTTAGTAAATAGTAATTGATCACAGAGGAAGTTTTATTTGAATAATACTTACATGCAAAATATAGTAGAGGAACACTGATAGTTTTACAGGTTTCTAATTTAGAGTCGTAAATAAACACATTTTTGCGCTTACATTGCATATATTTATTTTATATTTTATATTTAGTATCAGTAGTGCGGAGCCGGGGCAGGTCGCTTCTAAATGTATCATCACTTCCCCCTTCTAAATGTATAATGCAGTGATGATACATTTATTTTTAAACATTGAAAACATTTAAAAATTTAAGTTGGTTTTGATAACAGGAAATTTAGTCTACATCTACAATTTATTGACACTATGACAAAATGGCGAAATGTTGTCATCAAAATAGCTGATTCTTTTTGTAATGCACATTGAATTTAATAATGAATTACGAAACTAATTTGATTCAATATTTCTTGCCATCATTCTACACAGACATCATATACATATACTCGTATTTTATACCATAACTAATATATAAATGATTTACTTGTAAGTTTGTCATTATAAAATATACAAGTGTCTAATATAAACTTAGAATTTTACTAAGTCAATTACAACTAAGGTCAGTTAAATTAAAAAGGGTTATTTTACTAGTTATAAAAATATTATGCAAACTTGACTGGAAGAATAACGACTGGAAATTTGAACAAGATAAATAACATTAACAATTATTATATCAACAACATTCAACCACTGATAAATTATTGGAAAGACGCTACTTTGCAATGGAAACGAAAACATGAAGTTTTATTTTTCTAGACACGCGATGTCTATGCATTTTCATTATTATTCAATGAATGGCAGCGTACAGTCCAGCGCTCTTTGCTTTTTTGTTTATTGTTTTTAACCTCTTTTCAAATTTAGTTGAATACTTGATAGATTGCTTGGTTATACAAAAGCATTAATATACTAGTTTCGGTCTGTTACTTTACTTATTTCATTGTTAATTGACGTTTTACGTAATCAACGTAACAATGTTAACAATACATTGTCAATCAACTTTTACTGTAAGAATTAAAAATATGTAAGTAGCTACGGGTTCTGTGGTCTTCGAAATTTTATTGAGGTCGTAATCTAGACAGCACCGATTAATCTCTTTCGTGTCTTCTCGATTCTTTGACATTGGCAAAATCATCTGTACCTTTTGGTACTTTTTAACGCCATTACTTAAAATAAATTAAATGATAAACGGTTTTCAATAATGATTTATTTGTAAACATTCATATTCCACTGTATAAATAGTACATTCTTGCTTGTATGATTTTGTTATAAAAACTTTTTTGTTATTGAACTAATTACTTATATTTTTACGTTCGCGTGGTTGAAACGTTTGTTACGGGAGATACAAAGATTGTTTTATTACAAACGGACATTGACTAATTACTGGTTTCAATAACAGTAATTGATTTGGTCTTGAGAACAGAATTCGCTTCAAGTTTTTTTTTTGTTTGTATACACTTTTAAAACCTACTTTTTGGAAGATTAATGATTAGCGAGAGCTTATAAGCAAACGTCTGTGGGGTTATAATTATATTTGTTTTGGATATTTTTTTACATTATAGTGTACGTTATTTATTTCTTCATTCTCTTGTATGGAAATTAAAAAAAATTGAACAAAAGTCGAACCTAAAGGTATACAACTATACAGCCTTCACGATTCAACCTATAACATCCCTTTGTTGGACATATGTCTCTTCATGAAAGAGAAGGGTTAGAGGTTAATCCACCACGCTACTCCACTGCGCATTGACGGACACAACCTTAACCCGGCAAGCGCAAGGTTGCGGGTGGTACACCCAGACAAAGATAAATCGACCAATATCTTAATACCGAATTGTTATTATGCTCTGTGCGTCTAACTAGCTGCGCGAAGGAAGCATAGATTGCCATTTAAATTTATAGTCAGCACAAAATCTGTAACATTTTTTGAGTGAATAAATAAAAAATTAAATAAAAAAAATAAACTACTATTATTTAAATAACAAAAAGAAACAAACGTAACCGGTAACATATTTTTCCGATCCGAAGTGTTGTATAATAACTTCTAAGCTACGAGTATCAATAAATATAATCGCGTAAAAGTATTTAAAATATTTACTACTAATAACTTGATAAACAGATTTGATAATATGTTTCATTACTGAACGATTTTCGTAGATGTTACGAATTATATTTTTGTAATTATATTTTTATATAACAACGTTAACTAGACTACTCCCGTGGTTTTTCTTGCGTTTCGTTACAATTTGTAATATTGGTTTATCTTTATATATAAAAATGAATCTCTGAAATGTATATTCGTGCACCTTGAACGGCAATTCCAAATTGGATGTATTTTTTATTCGTGTAATTTTTTTATTTATTTTCGTATTCGTTATTATAAGGACAAGATTAGCATATAAAGAAATTTGAAAAAAACTTATATAATCACTAAAAATAAAGTTATACGATGTTCGACGGGTCAGCAATAATTACTTAAGAAGTTGTGTTTTCGCGAGGTGTCTTACATTTCATACACCAGACAAGCAAAAAATTTAGTATATTATTATATTCAGTACGGACATATTTCCCACAACAATCGACGTCATAAAAAATCTAGAAATCAAATTGAATGTCTTTATCCTACCCACAAATGATGTCTTTATATACAATAGTTAAATATATTATTTTCTTGTACTACTAAAGTGGTAAACAAGTGTACAACCTCATAAAAACATGGACAAATGCAGACCAAAATCTCATAGATCTCACAGCCTCTCATAGCTTGATATGAGAAATTGGTCTGCATTATTATGAGTTTTTATGAGGTTTATGAGATTTTTTCCATAGGAATGCGGCTATCATAGCGCATTGTCTAATCCCGCTGTCAATAAAGCGTATTCCCAGGAACTCTAGCCAACTTACCCACCACAGGAACACAACTATTTGTGAGCATTATTATTTGGCTGAGAACGTTCGTGAGGCATTTCCTGGTGGGAATGCACCAAGTATTTAGCAAGGTATTGGCTTCTGTTCAGGTTTGGAAGCCCTACCTCCATTACATTAATAATGGAACCGCTGGATAAGCTGAGATTATTCTAAACAAATAATTTTGCTATATTAGGTATAAATAAATATAATGCATTATTTCTTCAATATATCAAACAATCAGTAAACAAAAACTGTTGCTATTCTTCCACCAGACGAATTTGAAATTGAGATAAATCTACCCGATATAACTTAAGATTACATATAAATCAATATGTGTATGTCATTTGTGATGTAAAGTTTTACGATTATGAAATAGAGATATTTGAATTTTTATTTTAAACTAGCGAACGGTGAACTTCGTATTGCCATTGTTTTTTTTTTCGTAAAATTATAATTTAATTTTTTATTTTTTTAAATACAAACTTTTTTTTGTCAATAATAAAGATAACAGAAAAGAATTATCCTATTGAGTGAGCAGTCGTTAGGGAGTTGCGTGTATGCATTTCGGAGATTATTTTTTGAAGTTATACTTCTTTTGACGTATTAGGATAAATGATGTGAATAAATTTTTACGATGCGCGCGCACACTGTCACAAAAAAAATCTTTTTTATAGATATATGATAACAAACAATTATATTTTAAAAATTAACTAGAAGATTTCGTCACATATTGCTCAAACACAAGCAAATCTTCAGCACTGTAAAATTAAATTAACACGTAACAGAAAGAGATTAAAACATTATGCCGTCTCACTCGACAGATATAAAATAAACACAATAGTTTTAGTTCGTAGTAAATGCCATTTGACTTATAATCACGTTTCTCACATCCTCAAACAATGGTACGAGATCACCATGATGTCATGCGGTTATGGCGTATACCATACACAGACATCGATGATTATTTATATGTTAATCTTAAAGAAATGTCTACATAATTATGATCGGTATTAGTCATGGTGTTTTATTATTTTTGTATTACGAATATGTTTTTCAAATATTTTTGCAAATCTAAACTTGTTGAAGAACTAGATATTTTTAGACTAAAAGATTGTATTCTTTCCTAAAAACAACTAAAATGCATTTATTGTTTTAAAGAAGCAATGTAACAGTACATAACAGCCATTTACTGTTTGTACTCGTACAATTCTGTATACAAATAAATAAAATTGGAGTGTCTGTTTGTAATATTAAAATAACCGCTTTTTACTAAATGCATTTGGATGTATACCTACACGGTACATAAACTAAAATAACATTTTTTACAATTTTTATCTGTCTGTCTGTTTGTTCCTGTTAATGTCTGAAACGGCTGGACCTATTTTGACGGGACTTTCACTGGCAGATAGCTGATGTAGTAAGGAGTATTTTAGGCTACTCTTATTTTAGAGTTTATTTATTTTATAACTCTGCGAACTGAACAATAAGTTTTTTGTTAAATTCCACGCGGACGAAGTCGCGAACACAGCTAGTCTAATATATAGATACATATTTAGTATGATCCACGTAGGAAGGAAGGATCAATATATTATTTATTATATTATATTCTTCAAAATACGTATATCTAAATTAACAAATGATCCTAACTTGTTTATAAATACGTAAAATATTAATAAAATGTTTGCGTTGCGTAGTTAAAACTCAAATACGATAAAATTTCTTGTCAATGGATTAATCTCAAAATTTATTTATTCAAACAGGCTTCAACGACAGTTTTTAAATGTCATTAAAAACATAGTAGGTACATGTTTTATTTATGTTTGTAATACACACATGGTCGTCTGTTCCTAATATAGTAAATTAATTCCTGATTTAGGTAGCAATTAAAAAAAAAGGTAGCATCGGCTGATATAGTAAGACATTTTTAAAAATAATCATAGATAAAGTCAAACCTATATCAAAATAAACTGTAGGTATTTTTGTCTGCAATTATTTTTAAAGAGGTACTGGGGGCCTCTACAAGGCTATAACTTTAGAGTTTAGCGCCTTATTCAATTGATACGCTTGATATAGTAACTGTACTTGCTAATATTACAAGTGTTCGGTTTGCAGTATCTATTTACTAAAACCAAATTAGTTGAAGTAGAATTATAAAATATTATGGTGGCCATTAGTTTGGAAACATAGTTACGTCGTTTCACAAATATTTCATTAATTTTTTACGTATTTATAAACAAATTTGGATCATTAGTAAATTTAGATAGAGGTACGTCTTTGAAGAATATTTTAATATTCACGAAATTATAATCCAAGTTTGCTCTGAATATATATTTGAAAAAACAATTTTAAAAACCGCCAATTAATTATAAATGAACGCATCTAAACATTAAATGCAACAGTAAAAGTGGCATTGACCTTAAAAATCAGGCTTTCTCAACGAAGTACGATAAAACGTAGATTGTTCAAGTAATCGTAAACATTAAGCGAGTAAAGGTACGGTGTAGGAACGCACGACCTTGCGGTGTTCATGTCCAATCGCGCATGCGCGTCGCGTAGTAAAAACTCAAGCTATGCCAATCGCTGAACTCAAACCTTGAGTTATTTGATATTTGACGCGAGAATACAAATAATCGAGGACTTGACAAAATAAAATCAATTGAACAGATAAACACGGCATAATTGAAATGAGATAGGTATTTTAAAGAATATAGGTACTTTTACATTTTTTAAATGTTCCCGTTAAAATTTAAAAATATTTTAAAATGTTTAGAAGTAATAAATTACTTCTGACAGCTCATCCTGAAGCAGACATTCTTTATCGTATTTGATGAGAGTCCTTGATAGAAATTTTTTATTTACAATATTGTTTGGCTATCGCTTTTGTTTCGCAAATAAACAGCAATATTTGTACAATTCGAACCATCTCACCGCTACTGCAAGTTACGTAACAGCTAGTTGCAAAATATTGCTGTAAGTTGTTTGTTTACTGTCGCAGTGTGTAGTTATTTAGCAGTAAACTAAGCAGTAGAATGTTGCAAGTGGGTGTATTATACCTATGTCGAATAGGTATTACTAGAAATGAAAATACATTACCCAGTTTGTTTATTAGTACTATCGGCAACAATTTCGATCACTTTGGTATTCTAATAGATTTTTCTTAATTCAGTAGCCTACGCGTGTAAACGTCTTACTTCTCGACAAGAACCTCCACTTTATATAAGGAAACAGACTAGACAGATTTAGACAAGATTACATTTCTGTGAATTACGATCGTAAAGATTCCTCCCAAATTCTATTCGTTAAGCTCAAAGTATGGAATAAATTTTTGTTTTATTTCATTGAAATCTTCTTAGACCTTTCTAGGCTTATTCTGTCTACAAGTATCACCAATTTTATTTCAGAAAGATTTGTTTTTCATTGCAGTTTATCGACACACACTGTGCTCTAGTTTTGTGGTTTGACTTTAACATCGAGTATGTATATCAGGCGGCTGTTACAATAAGTTGAAAGTGAACATACAGTGTTAACATATGTAGGCATGTGTTGCCCCTGTGCCCATGTCGGGCCGGGATGGGAACCCGGTCCTGCTAGACACGGCGTCGTCGGGATTGTTCAGAGATGAGCCGGACAGTCCCCATGGAGGAGAAGCCTGATCTTTTCGCCGAGGCCAGCCTGTCGCTGGAGGGATCCTGTTGCCTGCAGATCCGGGATCCTACAATTAAAGCGGCTGAAGGCTCCCGCAGGGGTTTTGGTCGGATGTAGGCATGTGATTTGTTAATAGTGTGAATGAACAGAAGTGTAATCAGAATGTAAGAATTATCTCCTTAGATATCGATACAATATACCGCTTTGCTCACATCTCGTACGTGGAATAATTGAGATCATTATTTTACTTAAAGTGACAAACACGTTTCGTCCTCAAACGTGTTGTTTGCATCGATATATTTTGCAATTGATTTTTGTATACGGTTTGCATAATTTACGTTTCTGAATGTACTTTTATTCTAAAGTAAACATTACATTAAAGTCTGGAATTTCAAGAAAAGATTCAACTAATAACATTTAGTATAGGCCAGTTAATGTCGCGTTAAGTCTACTTTATTATTTCCTGAAATTCCGTCATGTGAGGGTATCCACTGCAGTATTAACATTTTTATTTTATCCAACCATTTCATCCATAAATTGAATGATAGTTAAGCTATCCAAAATCAGTCCGTGAGTGATAGTCGAGGCGCACCGAGGCACATGTTGTAACGTGGGGGAGTCCCCAAGTGTTTATAGCTACGTCCTCGTCGTCTCCCCTGGACCCTGTCCTGACCCCGGTAACGCAGGTGGCAGGCAGGTGACTGAACGCTGTAAGCTGTACTTGGCTGTGGTTTGTTCTGTCCGTGTGACTACGATTGTGAAACGATGCTTCCTCTACGCGAGAGCAGAGGTGGAGCTACCAAGGGCCCTTCTCAGGGCCAACCCAACGGCCCTTCTCAGGGCCAACCCAACGGCCCTTCTCAGGGCCAACCCAACGGCCCTTCTCAGGGCCAACCCAACGGCCCTTCTCAGGGCCAACCCAACGGCCCTTCTCAGGGCCAACCCAACGGCCCTTCTCAGGGCCAACCCAACGGCCCTTCTCAGGGCCAACCCAACGGCCCTTCTCAGGGCCAACCCAAAGGCCCTTCTCAGGGCCAGTCGCAAGGAGATATCGAGGTCTTGGAGGACATCTCCATCACCTCGTTGTCTGAGTCGGAGCTGGGGCGAAAGCGCCTTTACTCGGGAGGCTCAGAAAACTCCGGCACGGAGATAGAGATGGGAGCGAGTGTGGGGGCTAGGTCCCGGCCAGCGGCCAAGAGGGGCAAGGCACCCACACTTACGGGCGCCAGAGCAGCTCTGAGAGAGCGTGTGGAGAAAGACCGGGAGAACGAGTTCGAGACGTCCCTCCTCAAGAGAGTATACAGGAAGGAGAAGGTGGTGGGGGGTCACATGGAGGAGACCCCTATCGAGTTGGACGATATCGAGAACCGGGGGGCTGAGGAGCTGAGGGTGGCTTCTGAGGCCAACCTCAATTTAATCCTCGGCCTGACTGGGAAGTCGGTCAACCTGAAGGGGGGTTATGCCGCCAAAATTAGAAGGGCCGCCGGCGCCATTAGGGACATGCTGGAGTCCCTAATGGTCCGCAACGAGACGGACGAAGTCCGAAGACTGAAGGCGGACATCTGTCGGCTCACTCGGGAGCTGGAACTGAGCCGTGAGGAGGTGCGGGCTTACAGACGGGAGTTCGAGGACAGCCGCAAAAAGGTGGCTGAATCCACGAGTGCAAAGGAGCCTGCCGACTTAATGCAGGACATAGCTGTTATGGTCGGCAACATTGTGGACGATCGCATGGCGGCTCTTCAGCTCCCGGCTGCCCCTCCTTGCGGCCCCGCAAGGACTGGGGACAGCAGACCGCTGGCGCGAGCCACGAGGGCCTCCGGTGTGGACAATGACAGAATGACGGCGGCCTCTAGCGCAAGAGCGGGTGCGCAATTAAACTCGGAGGAACTCCCCACCCTCCCCAAAGCATTGAGAAAAGGAAAGGGGAAGGGAAAGGGTAAGGGGAAGGGAACGGTTAAGGAGGTGGAATGGACCGCGTACGGTCCCTCCTCCTCAAAGGATGCTGCCCCTCAAGGGAAGGAGGGAGAGGGGGCGAAACCCCAGGAGGAACCGTCGACTAGCTGGACGGAAGTCGTCCGTCGCAAAACGGCGGCGAAAAAACGGACGGATTCAGCGCCGCTGGCGAATAACCCAGCGAGCAAGAAAACGGCGGCGTCAACGCCGCCCGCCAAGAAGGAGGCCCCAAAGCCCAAGCTGGCGCTCCCCCGCTCAGCGGCCGTAATAGTAAAGTTACGGCCGGAGGCAGCAGCCAGGGGGGCCACGTACGGGTCGATATTGCTCAAGGCCGAGAGCAGTATCGACCTCGAGGAGATGGGAATCGGCCCGCTCCGGATCCGCCAATCGGCGACCGGGGCGCGCCTCATCGAAGTGCCCGGCTCCACGAGCGGTGAGAAAGCCGATGCCCTCGCCGCTCGGTTAAAGGAGGCCTTGGCTGAGGAGGCGGAGGTGCTCAGGCCTGAGAAGACGGCGGAGATAAGAATCTCAGGCCTGAGCGACGCTGTCACTGCGGAGCGCCTGGCTACCGTGGTGGCGAAGGAGGGGGGCTGTTCCCCGGGGCAAGTCCACGTGAGAAATATCCGCGTAGGACAAATAGGCTCGGGGACAGCCCACATTGAGCTCCCGGCGGTGGCAGGGAAAAAACTGCTGCAGGCCGGGAGCATAGCGGTGGGGTGGAGCAGGGGAGTCATCCACCTCCTGCAGGCACGTCCTAGGCACTGTTTCCGCTGCCTGGGACTAGGGCACGTTGGTGCCACGTGCCCAGCTGGCACTGATCGCAGCACACTGTGCTATCGCTGTGGTCAGGCTGGCCACAAAGCCGCCGGGTGCTCGGCCGCCGCTCGTTGCGCGGTGTGCGCGGACGCCGGTAGGCCAGCGGGCCACGTGATGGGGGGCATAGCGTGTAAGCCCCCATCAACTCGTGGGAAGTTCCCCCCGCAAATATCCCAAGGGGGGAACCGCGTGGTGTCGGCAGATGCTGAGATGACTGAATAATGCCCGGGCATCTCAGCGTCCTCCAGGCGAACGTCAACCACTCCGCTGGGGCCCAGGACCTTTTCCTGCAGTCCATGGCGGAGTGGTGTGTTGACGTCGGAATCGTTGCCGAGCCATATGCCGTGCCTCTTTGCCCACAATGGGCGGGAGACACCGAGGGTTTGGTGGCGATCGTGGTGAGGCCTGGAGCCGGACCCCCACTCGTCATCAAGGCGAGGGGCCACGGGTATGTGGCGGCGGTTCGGGGAGGGGTGGCTTTCGTCGGAGTCTACTTCTCCCCGAACCGTGACCTGGCGGCTCTGGAACGGTTTCTCGACGTTCTGGGGCCGCTGGTGGGGCAGCTAGCTCCACTTCATGTGTTCGTAGCCGGCGACCTCAACGCCAAGTCCACGGCTTGGGGTAACCCGGTTACGAACCCAAAAGGGAGGGAGGTGGAGGAGTGTTGACGTCACGTTCGCCACGCCAGCCATCGCACGCAGAGTGGAGGGGTGGAGGGTGGAGACGGAGGTGGAGACTCTCTCGGACCATCGATATATAAGGTTCGAGGTGTCTCCAACTCCCGTACGTCCGGCGTTGTTGTCGTCATCAACGTCGTCCATTGGGCGTAGTCAGTTTCCGCGTTGGGCTCTCTCCAAGCTCAACCGGGAACTGGCTGAGGAGGCCGCAATCATCGGCCGCTGGAGTCTTCCGCCGCTTATGGAGTTTGGGGTGGATGAGGCGGCTAACCGGCTCTGCGACGTATTTACTGCTGTCAGCAGAGCGGCCATGCCACTCGCAAAGCGTCCACCCCTGCGGCGGGCGCTCTACTGGTGGTCGGCCGAGATAGCCGGTCTCCGGGCCGCCTGCAACGGAGCCAGGAGGCAATATACGCGGAGCAGGCGGAGACGCCCCCAGGACGTGGACAGGGACGACAGGCTGCGCAGGATCTACGTGGAGAAAAGGAAGATCCTGCAGCAGGCCATATGCCGAGCCAAGGAAGAGGCCTGGCTGGAGCTAGTTGGGGGTCTGGAGAGAGACCCCTGGGGCCGACCGTATATTTGGGCGCGAAACAAGCTCCGCGCCCATTCGGCCCCCATCAGCGAAACGCTCCAGCCGGAGCAACTCGGGAGGATCGTCGGGGAACTCTTTCCCGACGAACCCGAGGGCTTCGTGCCACCCAGGATGGCTCGGCAGACGCCGGACGAGGAGGAGGGTGTTCCCCCACCCGTCACAGAGGCTGAAATGGAGGCGGCGTTGTCCCGCCTTCGGAGTAAGAAGAGGGCGCCGGGTCCAGACGGGGTGCACGGGAGAGTACTTGCGATCGCTCTCGGGCACCTCGGCAACAGCCTCCGGGAACTTTTTGACCGCTGCCTGCGGTCTGGTCAGTTCCCGGGGGCCTGGAAGGAGGGTCGGCTCTGCCTACTTCCTAAGGCAGGGCGGACCCCGGACTCGGCTTCGTCGGTGCGACCGGTGGTGTTGCTGAACGAAGCTGGGAAACTCTTGGAGAGAATAGTGGCTTCCCGGCTCGTTCAGCACCTGGAGGAGGGCTCGGGACCCGGACTCTCGGAATCCCAATTCGGGTTTCGAGCGCGCCGGTCGACCATCGACGCCCTCAAACGCCTGCGGGCGGTGACGGGTGAGGCGGAACAAGGGAGGGAGGTGGTGGTCGCGGTGTCGTTGGACATCGCGAACGCCTTCAACAGCCTCCCGCACGCAGTGATACGGGAGGCACTGAAATTCTTCGGAGTGCCCCCGTATCTAGGGAGGCTGTTGGAGGCGTACCTCTCCGATCGGAAAGTGGGCCTCGAGAATCGGTCGGGGTCCGTGGAGTGGCGGCGAGTCGGCTGTGGTGTCCCGCAAGGATCGGTGCTGGGCCCGATCTTGTGGGACATTGGTTACGACTGGGTCCTGCGAGGCCGTCTCCTCCCCGGGATGGGTGTCATCTGCTACGCGGATGACACCCTCGTTTACTCTCGGGGACGAGACTACAAGGAGGCGGCGCGGCTGGCCGAGGTCGGACTCGACCTCGTGATCAGCCGCATAAAGAGTTTGGGGCTTCGGGTCAGAATTGACAAGACCGAAGCCCTCCTCTTCCGCGGGACCGGACGTAAGGGACCCCCACCGGGGGCTACCCTACAGATCGGAGAGGGGAGGGTCAGGATGAGCTCCCAAATCAAATATCTGGGGCTCATCCTTGACGGAGGGTGGACCTTCGGCCCACACTTCGCTGTGGTGGGACCGAAGGTCGTGAAGGTGGCGAGTGCACTGGGCAGACTCCTCCCGAACCTCGGAGGACCCAGCGCCGCCTGCAGGCAGCTATATTCCGGAGTCTGCCGGAGTATGGCGACGTACGGTGCCCCGGTTTGGGCGGATCGCCTCACTGCGAGGAATAAGGCCGCGCTGCGGTCTGCGCAGAGGATCATCGCGGTGAGGGTGATCCGGGGGTACCGTACGGTATCGTGGGCTGCAGCTACTGCTCTAGCCGGCGATCCCCCGTGGGAACTCGTGGCGGAGGTCCTTGCCGAGACCTACTCATACGTCTCGGGTAGGAGGGCTCTCGGTGAGAACCCCACGTTGGACGGGATCCTACGGGTGCGCCGGATGGGGCAAGAAGCACTAATGCGGAGGTGGGGGGAGGACCTGGCGGAGCAGCCGTATGGCACACGCGTAACGGCTGCCTTGCGCCCGGTCCTTGAGCGGTGGATGCGCCGTAAGCGCAAACCCCTCACCTTCCGTCTGACGCAGGTTCTCACCGGGCACGGTTGCTTTGGTGAATACTTGTGTCGGACGGCCCAAAGGGAGCCGACGACTGAATGTCACGATTGTGGCGCGGCGGTGGACTCTGCCCAGCACACCCTCGAGGTGTGCCCGAGATGGGCGGCGCTACGTCGCGATCTGACGACAGTCCTCGGAGGGGACTTGTCACTGCCGAGCGTTATCACCGCGATGCTCGGCGACGACGAGTCCTGGAAGGCGATGGTCTCCTTCTGCGAGACAGTAATGTCCCAGAAGGAGAACGACGAGCGGATGAGAGAGGGGGCCGCCGACGAGGCCTCCGTCCGCAGGCGACGAACGGGGGTGCGTAGGAGGCGCTACTTAATGCGTTTCCAGTAACGCCCCTGTGCCCGTGTCGGGCCGGGATGGGAACCCGGTCCTGCTAGACATGGCGTCGTCGGGATTGTTCAGAGGTGAGCCGGACAGTCCCATGGAGGAGAAGTCTGGTCTTTTCGCCGAGGCCAGCCTGTCGCTGGAGGGATCCTGTTGCCTGCAGATCCGGGACCCTCCAATTAAAGCGGCTGAAGGCTCCCGCAGGGGTTTTGGTCGGTAGTGCACCCCCAAGTGCTAAGCCGACATACGGTCTAGGAATGCCTACCCGGGCATTCTGGATATCACCCGTAAATGGGTTACCCTGCGATATCAAAAAAAAAAAAAAAAAAAAAAAAAAAAAAAAAAAAAAAAAAAAAAAAAAAAAAAAAAAAAAAAAAAAAAAAAAAAAAAAGGCACATGTTGTAACGTGCTTTTCGGATCTGACAAAAAATACATACGATAAAGCCTCTGATATGGCAATTAGTTCCGAATGCATTATGAAATATTTGACGTAATTTCGAATCAAGGTTGACTTTTACTCTGAACATCATAAAAAGCAGCACCTTATACCCAATTCATCATTGGAACATTCAGTAAAAAAATTTTAAAATTTACTATATCGGTCTTGCTTGAAATTATCACACATAACATAATACACTTTTACATAAACCTTTACTCATAGTAATGTAACGCCAGGTTTTAACTCATATTTTATAAGCACAAAATAATCCAAAATCCAATCTATCCTCGTAAAATTTTAATTTACTCAAGAAAAATATGATTCCTGTAGCTTAGTTATGAAGTAGATCGTCACATTTCACCGATTTGTCATTATAAAGTATATCTCGCACATAAGGCACTGATAAGCTTTATCAGAATGTAAACAGGCTGTTAGGGTTTGTTTAACCTCAACTAATAAACCACAACTTTAGAATATTAAAATTGCGAATAAAAATATGTGACATACGAATTTAAGTAGAGTTTAATGGTAAAAAATTGAAAGAATACCATTAGGGTAGACCGAGGCGAATCGAATCAATGCGATAACGGAAGACCTGATAATACAATGCTTACCACACTTTTGGAAGCGTTGGGCTCGTTAAAAGAAACGTGTTGGAAAGAATGGAAGGAACGTTTCGATGAATGAGCTTTAGGTAAAGGAATATGGTACAAAACCAGGAAACTTTTGGAGCTTGCTTCTTCAAGAAGTAGGGACTTCGTTTCGGGGTTTGTATAATGTGAAATACGGTCGGTGCGACAAAGCCAGCCTTGCGGTTACCAAGCCGCCTGCCCAGCGTGGTGACTATGGGCAAAACACATGAGTTCACGCCATTTTTGACTTGAGCTTGTGGAGGCCTATGTCCAGCAGTGGACTATATTAGGCTGAAGTGATGAGTGATAATTACAGCACATAGGCTTCGATCCGGACACATTACATTAAACAGCATTGGTCTCCTGATAAAAAGGGTTGACTCGCCATTGTGTACAGTATGCAATCAAGTAGAGGATATCATCATGTCTTGGTTATTAAATGTGTGCGAATCGAAGCTGAAAGAGCTGACTTTTTATGAAATACCCGGAGTATAATTTGAATTGTGGGCATATTCAACAGAATCCTGATTCACCGAATTCTGATAATGCCAGATATATTTATAATTAATTGTAATTGTATTTGAATAAACGTAGATAACTTAGCTCGTACCGATCGAAATAACGCCGTCACTGCATAACAAAACCTCCTTCTTTTTTTAATTTTTTTTTAAAAAGAAATAATAATATAAATATGAAAGATTATATATCAAGATAACACGGAATGGTGTTAAGATTATCTCCAGGACACGGTATTGTATTCAAATGACTTGCTTATCTTAACCAGTGACGTTGGCATCACCTTCTAATGTACATGATTCAATTTAAAGGGAAAATTATTATTATTCTTTAACCAGACACAGGCACAACCACATCTTGATATACACAACTATTTTATCTATATTAATATTATAAAGCTGAAGTGTTTGTTTGTTTATTTAAACGCGCTAATCTCATGATCTCCTGGTTCGAACTGAACAATTATTTTTGTATTGTATAGTCCAATTACCGAAGGCTATAAGCTATATTATAACATCTTACCACGAT
This sequence comes from Melitaea cinxia, assembly GCF_905220565.1. Lineage (NCBI taxonomy): Eukaryota > Metazoa > Arthropoda > Insecta > Lepidoptera > Nymphalidae > Melitaea > Melitaea cinxia. Next base: position 6,250,172 of record NC_059421.1, on the reverse strand, counting down.
TTATCCTCAATGCGGGTGAAACCGCGGGGCACAGCTAGTCAACAATAAAAAATATATTAACAATTTATAATTTACAATACTATAGGTATATAATTAGAACTATATTTTTTTATTGCCTTTTATTTTTAAACGAATTGTTGTATATATGTGTGCGCCCCTCCCTACACACGAATGAAGTTAACGTACTCCTAAAGAACGATTAGGTTCCACGATATTTTTAAAAATAAAATGTCTTTAAAATATACGAGGGTGCTTTAGATTACACGACTGAAGTAAAACTTACGAAACGTAACCCTCTCTCTTTCTATCTTCACTAACTTATATCTACCTCTTAACTTCCGTTCGCCTCACCCGATCACACTTTTCGTAACAATCTCGTCACGCATTCACCAGCTTACCCTCCAAGTCAAGGGTGCGTAAGGAAGTTTTACTACAAAAAATACAACGTTTCATAAAATAAAACGTTATTTCGTGTTACAAAGATGAAATTTCAAATAAAATATAATTTACTTTGTTACTCAAATATTGATACAAGTGCGACACCTGACAGGATTCACTAACAAAGTAATTGTTCCATTGTCTTTGATTGATAGTTTCATAAACAAGTCTCATATGTTGGCATTACGGTGGCATTACCTACTCGTGTTGATATTGGGTTCGCTACTCACAGGAAAAAAGATATTAGTAATGTTATTCGTTTGTTAATTATATATATATATATATATATATATATATATATATATATATAATTAACAATTTGTAACCGAAAGAAAAAAGATCATATTACATCATCATTTGTTATAAAGTTGTTTTATTGCTGTAATTTTTATATTATTGGTAGGTATTCGTTATGTTATAGTTTATCTTCAATTATTTAAAAATAATGCAGAAAATAAATTTCACGTTTGTTCTGTAAATAGTTCCAAGTTTAATTACACTTTTATATATTCGACACAACTACGGCCGACAATGGACTAACTTGTGTTATTTACCTACAAATAAAATAAATAGACCTTATATAACAGATGCTTTATGAAAATTAAACGATGCATCATTGCATACATTAAATAATCGTCCTATAAATTGTCTCTTAACCACATTCACTCTATTCTGTTACATAATTAAATAACTTTCTTGGACATTAAAAACATCAAAATTCATCACTCATCATTTCCGTTAAAGTATCAAAATTATGCAATATACTTTTACTACACCAGTCAAACTTGATATTTCATAATACAATTAACAAGTATTTTTATGTGATTTAAAAACACTCGAATCGGTATTACGTTTTTATTTATTTATTTACTGTTGTAATTTCGTTTCGTTTTCTCATCTCTATAAATATATATAAATCTCGTGTCACGATGTTTGGCTTGGCTAATCTTTGAAACTATTGGAGACTGGGCTGAACAATTAAAAATAATATTGCGGTACAAAGTTCACCAGGTCAGCTAGTATTCTATACTTAGATAAATTAAGCTGACTTTCTCTATATTTTAGTATATTAAAATCATTTTTTTTAACAAATCTTTCTACAATAATTGTGTTTGCTCGCAAACGAAAAAAAACCTTCTTCAAAAACTTCAGTCTACATTGACAAGTAATACAATGTGGGTAGTCGAAAAAAATAATCAATTAAATATGCATTATTAGACATAACTCAAAAAGCACTCGTCAGCTCTCGGTCAAGTTTAAATGGGACGTTACAAGAAAATAGTAAAAAGTTATGAAGTAACACACATAAAAAAGTCAGTCGAATGAGATCGATTCAGCCTTTAACATTCCACTGCTGGCCATAGGCCTCTATCTCCACGTAGGAAAAGGATTGGAGCTGTGAGTTGACGGGAGCCGAATGGGAACCTCCTCGTTATTTTGAATTCAGTTAATGAGTCTCCCCTTAATTGCCTTTGATAATCTAAAGTAAATCTGTCGTTTGGTACATGCGCCGTCAATTACCTAATATAGGTTATTTACTTATTTAGCAAGCGATCCTTTCCTCAATGACTTGAATAAATTTCAGCTTATGTTAAGCAACGCTTGAAATGTTAGTACATTTGTATACAGCGCACATATTTTAGTGAGACTTCTCTTTATATGGGCACGAGAAATAAGGTCACGAAATAATAGTTCAAAATAAACCTTTGTACGTGTTCTCATGTACGTTATCTTGTATCTACTCGTATCTGTTACCAGTAAGATGAGAGTTTGTGTCCTCAAAACAAGCAAATGCCCAGACCACGGACAAACATATTTTTTTATACTACTATGGTGACAGATAATGGTACACTCCGCTTAATAATAAGCGGTTGTCTTATCATGTGGACGCCTGCAACATAAGGAGCATCACAAGCGCGTTGCCGACCCTATTCCAACCCTCCTCAGGAGCTCTGACTAACTCACTCATCTCAAAAACACAGGACTACTTTTGAACGGTATTAATTGGCTGTAATTTAAGATGCTTCCTCAGTCCGACTGCTGCAGATTTTGAGCAAGTTATGTCCATTTCCTAGCTATACCCTACATCTGTATGACCTCCTACCATTAACGCAACATTCAGTGATCACTACCACACTATCGTCTATTTATGTAAATATTACTGTATTTCCTATCTAGGATCTGCCGCTGTTGGCAAACGTAGTGTGGGACGTCCTTCAGCCCGCTGGACCGACGATCTACGTAAGATTGCCGGTGGAGGCTGGATGAAGACTGCGAAAACTGTAATGTTTGGCGCGAGCTTGGGGAGGCCTATGTCCAGCAGTGCTCTGCGATAGACTGAAGCAAGGGAGTGAGCATCGCTGTATATGTACAGCTATGTATGTAACATATATGTATGGCAACTTTTTTCTCAGAAATTTTGCCGTAATCATTTTTAACTTTTCGTACATAGATAAATGGAATCCTCAAACGTGCCGTTATGTGTTAAGATAATCGTCATTACCATATGTAGCAATGTATATATGTTTGTCACGTATACCTACGAAACTAAGTAATACCTAGATAGTTAACCTACAAGCTCGTTGGTTTTATGCTCTGAATAGTATGTATCAGTTTTCTTTCTTAATGTGATCATAGAATAGTGTTGTATAGAAGTGATATGATCTTTTGCTGTATGGCTACGGGCTACGGCATTTAAGAATATAGCCACCTCCTCTCTTCGCGTGGGTGTCGTAAGAGGCGACTAGGGGATGACACAGTTCCACTACCACCTGGAACTTATAAAGTCGACCGACGGCGGGATGACCATCCAACTGCTGGCTTTGAAATACACAGGCCGAAGACGGGCAGCAGCGTCTTCGGTGCGATAAAGTCAGCCCTGCGGTCACCAACCCGCCTACCCAGCGTGGTGACTATGGGCAACACACAAGTTTGCGTCATTTTTGGCGCGAACCTGTGAAGGCCTATGTCCAGCAGTGGACTGCAATAGGTTGAAATGATGATGATGATGATATGATCATGTAACTTTAAAGAATTTTACCGGTTTCTTAACAGAATCTACATTTTAAATTCGGTAATCGGTTTACGTTTTTTTTTTCTGGTAATATAACCGTCCAAACGTGCCTTTAAAGCTTTTTAAAATAATTTTCCAATTGTTGCAAACATTCATAATGTGACATTAATTTTTACTTATTATTATTTATTATTCAACTGCCTTATATGATTAGTTATGTGGGACATTTATACTATGAAATTAATCAAAATCTTCATTCTTATGTAATAGATGTTTATATCTCTTGTAATCCTTTAATTATTATACCTACCTACATAACTACATATAACATCTGACTTCATCGCCGAAGAAATAATAACGCAATAAGATTTATTTTTTATTAAATGCAAAACGTCAAAATATAAATCAAACAACATATTACTTAATACTTTACTACGCTATATTCATAAATTTACTTTAGTGGCTTTCAATATTGCTAAAATAACACAGATGAGCCAATGTTAAGTAGAATTGAGAAAACACGACAGGTATCAATAGGTAGAATACACGAGTAATTCGGCTTACATGTCGTTTATACCATATCCAATTATATACAATCTGTGGTAAATCAACAAATAAAAAATATAGTTCTGTCCGCTACTCCGCTCGCGTTATGAAACTGTAACGTAGTTTTTATTGTAATGGGCAATCAATGTTCGTTGACGGTCGAGTTAATTTTACCGAGATACCATCACTCACATACCAACATGGTTATCAAATCAATTTTGTGATATACCTAGTAATTTAAAGTTAAGGTTCTAAGAAAATACTAAAACCCAATTGAACTCATTCTTTTTTGCATTCGGCTAAAAAGTGTCCTATTACAAACAAGTTTATTTTCAAAAATAGGTATCTCCAAATAGTTATTATTTAAATTTTAAATTCTTAATATAAGTAACTAAACAATTACATTCAACGTTGGTATGACGTCATTTTGTAACTATAATCCACACTTAACTAATAATATAGACAAACAGACACGAAAGATAAATATCTCATCATTATTTTTAAACAATTGTAAAAGTTAAGATGTTGATATGGAACGCTGATAAAAATTACTAACTAGATTATATTCATAAAATACAGACAGGATTTTAACTCAAAATGCTAATTATAAAATTATACAATTATATAATTGAAAACATGTTGATACACAAAATAAAAATGCTTTTAAAATAGTAGGTATTTTCTTTTCAAAGGTTAAAAAAATATTACTTTACTAAGGATTTAAGCGGCAAAGTTATAATCACATTAATATTTAAATTAACTAATTATACTCGTATGTATTTGGCATTTAAGTGTCTTTTTTGAGGTAGGTTATAGGGAAAACAATTATCTCTAAAAGACTTTGTACTGCGAAGTTTAATTTTACAACTTTTCTAATTAAAAATTTAAAAGTCTAGCTCCCAATTCATTTTTAGATCAAAACAATTGTGACTGTTTTGATGAACTATAATTTTGAAAACTGTAACAACACGACTGGGAAACTTCAACAGAAGATAACAAGAGAACAGCCAAGATCACGGTCAAGTAACGTTCCTCGTAAGTAATTTATATGTTACAGTTGTGTTTAAGATAGACAAAACTCCTGGGGATACGCTGTATTGACAGCAGAGGCAGTCAGCGGTGCTTGTGATGCTCCTTGTGTTACAAGTCAATAGGCAATGGTAACAACTTAACATTAAGAGGTATAGAAAGTTAATAGAACCCTCTATTTTATTTATTTTTTAATTTTTTAACGCCTCACACTCAACGATCCTCACAAGGATTTACTCCTGTATTGGACGTCCGGACACACAATACATAATCCTAAATGCAAACATCTGTATAAAAATGTATGTCATGTGACGGGATCGAACCCGCAACCGTTGCGCTAACGCGTCGTCAAAGTCGTCGTAAAAAGTATATTCATCTATACATATAATAAAATGGTAGGAAAGTCAAAACTGTGCATTGAATATTTTTTTAAAAGAATACTTAGGGTGTAATCTACAAACGACACCGAATCCAAAAATATAGTTTTTAGAATTTTTGTCTGTTTTTCTGTATGTATGTCCGGGATTAACTCAAAAACTACTGCATGGATTTACTTCAAATTTTTCACGAATATTATTAAGAAGCCAGGTCAACATACAGGCTACATATTATCACGCTATCACCTACGGGGAACGAGCAGTAAACCTTTATTTCTTCAACGCATTCTGTAACAACGCGTTATTATGTTAATAATAACCATGCTATAAGCTAGCTTCACACTATAATTAAAGACATTCTGTAGTATATTTAGTATCAGCATTGCACCCGTGCGAAGCCGGGGCGGGTCGCTAGTTATAAATAATCAAGTGGTAAGGGAGGTCACACTCGGCCAATTTTTTAAAAATCAGCTTCAGTACAAACCGCAGTTTGTACTGAAGCTTGTTTATCCTTTAATTTATTGATATTCATTCGTAGACAAAGAGCAACACGGTGCTCTATGTTCGTAGATTATGATCAAGCAAATAGAATTTAGTATCAAAAGTTGTATAACCAAATAATTAACAGTAAGATCTGTACGTAAATAATAATTATTATACAAAGGAAGTGCTGTTTATATAAAAGAACCTTGAGCGTTATCATTGTACTGACTTTGGTTTAAAATTTCTATGACTAAAATGTACTATTTTTTACCATATTTGTTTTACGAATTCTTACGATTTAAAATGTATTGAAACATCAAATTCCTTAGACAATATAGTTAGGTGACTATAACATAGGTCTTAATAAAGAGATTGCAAAGTCAATTTCAAACTACTATAGCTGAATTATTCAAAATAAAAAATAAAAAATTGTGCCTTTCAAATTACATCACTTAAAAAAAATGTTCATATTTTTGTCAACATATAATGAAGAAACATAACAGCTTAAGCTGCAACCTAACTTGAAAAGGCCTCCCCAGTCGTGGGACGATAGAGGCTAAAGTTACTTTACATTGCATCTTAAATTAGATAGTCAAAACATATGTTAACTTTATGCTAAGTCTTACTTATGAAATTAGTCCTTCAAACGTGTTAACATAATTTCAAGCAAGCTGCTAAGTGATCACATATGAACGGGTATGTATATGTATATAAGAAAAATTACGTGACCACAGATATTTTCTTTTATCTCCTTCAATATGAGACTTACCAGTTGCAATAGCATTAAACTTATTATATAATATTAATATTAATACTATATATGTATACAAAGAAAAATAAATCGCCGAAGTGTATGTACGCACAGAAGTTCCGTACGACTGCACCAAATTGTTTTTTTTTTTATTTTTTGTATTCGTAATTGCCAGGATAAGATTCGTATAAAAGTAAATTAAATAAAAATCACGAGAAATATGGCGGTAAGAAGTTCGCCAAGTAAACTATTATTTAATCGAACATTAAAATGACAAGGATTCATTAAATCACGAAACTACTTAATCTCCGTAAATGGTGTTCCAATACACAAACGAACTTTTTAATTATTATATAAACAATTAAACGCACCGCGATTATTTCAGCAATTATAACTTTTATACATACCTATTAGGCACAACAGACTTTTTAAAAGGTAACTTTTAAGTAAATGGAGAAATTCTGGTAATTTTTTCTCAACATAATTTATAATATATTGCATTAATAATTATATTATATTTATTTAATTGTTCATTCCACAATAATGTGTATGTATTGCAAAAACAGGCATCTACAAAGATGACAATTAAAAAGGCTTTTAAAAATGAACTGATTAAATTTAATTTTTAATTTTGATTTATCTCGTAAAAAAACTGTATAAAAACTTGTAAAATCATGTCGATTAAAAATAGTTTCCAAAATCAAATTAAATTAAATAATGATTTTTATTTCATTTGAAACAAAGAAACATGTAACTTCTTACCTTTTTATATGTTCAGATATTCCACGTCTTTATACGTAGTTTTAATATATCTATATAGATAGACATTTATACAAATCATGTTGCGTGTACCCAATCACAAATCGATACGGAAATAGATATAGATGCTTTCCAATCATTCTAGATCATTCGGTCGGGCCTAGGTAATCGTTTACTGGATATGAGTCAAGAAAGCAATGAAAGTTTATTATAGTGCAGACAAATGACTACGTTATCTGCGGGTTGTATTGAATTACTATATATTTTTATTTATTTAAATGTTAATGTGAATAGGTTTTAAGATTTTATTGATTTTGCTTCCTATGATCTTTAAGAGTAATTGTTAATTTTCTTGCTGATTATTCCCAGTAGAATCTTTTATTTTATTGCTGTTTGTGTAGTTTTTATTTTCTGATTTTAGGTACTTTAATTTAATTTCAAAGACGCTCTTCTTTTTAACCGACTTCAAAAAAGGAGTTGAGTCGATATATATATATATATTAAATGTATGTTCGGGGATAACTTCGTCCTTTATGCACCGATTGTGGTAATTCTTTTTTTTTTGTTGGAAAGGAGATATCCTGTGTGTGGTACCATGATAAGGAAACGTCTGACGATGGGATTCTATTATTCTACTATTTTTTCGTCTACCTACGTTGTATTACATGTCGATGTAATTGAAGTCGGGTTTTTTCGTTTTTATTGTAGGCATACTGTGTTCGAATTTTTGTGACAGAACATAGCTATTGATTTAATGTTTTTCTTTTTTTTAACGCAATTGATAGTACGTCCAACTGTGGTGATTTTTATGAATAAATAAATAGCTTCGCTTCAGCATGTAATATCCCACTACTGGGCATAGGCCTCATTCCCCATGTAGGAGAAGGATCAGAGCTTAATCCACCACGCAGCTCCAATGCGGATTGGCGGATATATTTCCTACTACGAGTAACGATCGCTATCAAGTGTACATGATAACAACCGGGACCGACGGCTTAACGTGTTCTCCGAGGCACGGTGGGGAGACCCACAAGGACTGCACAAACACCCAGATCACGGCAAACACCTGTATAGCCAATACAAATGTTTGTCATGTGCGGGGATCGAACCCGCAACCGCCAACAACAGGTACAATCCATAGCTGTGACCGATGCGCTAACGCGTCGTAAAATTAATTAAGAAATAATTAAAATAAGAAATATTAATAAATTTCTTTAATAAATGTATATAAACGTATTATGATTTCTCACACGGTACTGTGATGTACGTATGGACAATACTCTTACATTTATTACATAAACATTACATATTTTACACGTAGTTGCTTGTTAGTTCCCTTCGGTTGAGAAATTAATCAGTCTTTGTTGACATTTCAAGGTTAGAAATGTATGATTTGCAATTAATGAATTTGCGTGTGTATGTGTTACATTGAAGTCATATAAAAATACATGTAAGCCCTATTTATAATCTTAACTATATAAATATCTTAATAACTACCTATTAAGTTCTCCGTACATTAAAAACAAATCGATAATCACGCGAAATTGTAATAAGAATTCATAGTATCATTTCATCGTTATGTAAACGGGATAAAATCTGGTTTTTAATATTAAAATTAATGTTAAAAAAATAATCAACATAATCGTAATCTCGTAATGTAAACGGGTGTTCGTCTGCAGGTGGGGCCGGGCCGGTAGAACGGCATTCTTTAGTTGACCCACATAGCTATAACGCGTATTGGCCCTTTATGGCATAAGAGGCTTTTTTATATTTTATGTTTAATATATGTAAACAAATGCTGCTTTCAGTTTATAATGGGTGGTTTAAAAATAACAGGTACATATAGAAATATAAAAACTTTTTACTCTTCTTTTTTCAAAACGATTAAAAAAAGTCAATCTGTCAAACAGAATACTGGTCAATTTTAGTAGTTGAATGGTAGGTATCTGATAGACTACACTTATATACTTAGTTGACACATAAAGATTTAAATTTTAACTTTCTCTTTACGTGAAAATTTGACACAAAAACTTTTTTACGAAAAAATTCAAACACTACATACTAACATACGAAAACGTAACCAAATTTTTGAATTTAAAATACATCCATATTTATTTTTAATAAAAGGAATAACATTTTAAAAAATGACAGCTATAAATATAATCGCAGATAAAAAAAATTGTCCGATCTAATACGTGTCTACACGTATGACCTTTGACAGATTCTTCTGACACTCGAATCAAACCCGTTCCTCGAAAGTATACTTTTATGGAGGATGTAAAAGTTTTAACGTTGTTAAAACCTGTTCTTTGAAACGTTGAAACGTTCATATGCAAAACAATAAGATGTAAATGTAGAAAAATTCTTTAAATCGTTTGTTAAAAGTTGTACGAGTTTGTTAAAAATTTTAAATGGCGCCGAATTTAAAATATTTTATACTGTCTTGTAGATCTTCCGTAGAATTTAAGACATATTGTATATTTAGTATTTTTATAACAATTAAATTCAAAAACCAAAATTTCTCTATTCAAGTAGACCTTAAAACAATTTTGACTAGTCCTTTTAAAAATGATACAATGTTTTTAAATTATATTACTGTAAGTTAAGGTAATACATATTCTGCGCAAGAATAATTTTATTATTATCTTTGCAAAATATTCACTGTAGCAAAAGTTCAGTTTTTTGTCGATGACTCGACATACAACCTACAACTACACAATAACAAGAAAAAAAACATTGAAGGTTCTTCAATATTTTTATTTATTTTTTTTATTAATAATCTACACGATAAAAAAGACCTCATTATCTATAAGTATTATTTTTCATTTTTTTTAACCACGTTTTTTTACCACAAATTAAACAAAATGAAAAAGATTATTTTGACAACTTTTTTTTATTTTGAGCATTCGTAAAGTGAGGAATATTCCAGACCATTATACGGACCCTTTTAAAGGCTGAACCTTAAAAATGGCCACAAAACCATACGTTTATCGATACCGACGCGTTGACGGCACCGTCCTTCGGATGCCAATGTTTTTTACCCAAAAATAATTGAGCCATTTGTTTTTGTTCTTGCCAACATTGTTGCTACATTCCTTTGAGTTTTTTTTATTCACTAAAATAAATGCTTCAAGTGAGTGGGTGTTTGGTTTCCTCTTTTTTAATTTAAGACTAACTTTAGGCATGTGAGTTTACTCTAGATAGATGTGGGTACAAAACGACTTCGTTACATCTACGATTTTATTTTTGTGTTACTCACACATTAGGAATTCTAAACATTTTTGAATATCATATCAAAAATCACATGACAGGGTCAGTCGGAGACGCGGGTTCGAACCCCGCTGGAGCGGTCAATTTTTGATATGATATTCAAAAATGTTTAGACTTCGTTACACTTTACTGATTTCACTACAATCGTACAGTATTAAGTTCAATTCGAGCCGGTGTATCAAAATGAAAACTACACGAGATTTTAACATATACCTCCAGAAACACAATAACGACAACTGAATCGAATTACATGCTGCATATTTTGCACGATAGGAATAAATGTACAGATAGATTCTAAATTCTATGGAGAAAGAGCAAGAGCTGGCTTTCTTTATAAAGGTTTAACGGAAGCGAAATTGATCTGGATTAATTTTCTCTAGGCCTAGGTCTCGCTTCTGAGTAAATTAGGTCTAGGTCTAAGGTAAGTCTCATTTCTGAAATAAATTAATGCAATCCTATCCTCGACAATTTTAACAAATATTGAGACATGCTTTGAATGTTGTTTGACAAACTTCGGTGAGAGAGATACTTACGTCGAGCAATAGAGTCTTTCAAAAAACAAGGCAAACCCTTTCCATGTATACAAATTACTTTACAAAATCTTTTTCTTCCAAATGTAAGCGAGATTATATACACATAATAAAAAAAAGCATCGTCAATCTACCATCATCTTCTAATCTATTTCTACAATTATCGAATATCTTTTAAAAAAAATCTGCAAATTACTTTATATTTATACAAATAATATAAAAATACTCGAATAGTTTTGTGACTAATAATTATTATTATACAAAAACAAGTTTTCCACGCTAATCGCAATTCTTTTGTATACAGCTGAATTATGTATTTATACATAATTTTATAGAAATATAAAACAAATTGTTATCTTGATATGATAAACTTGGTATTTGCGACATAATTACCGCATTAGCAAACAAACTGATTCATTTTTAAAACTATCTGTATTTTATGGTTTTGCCCGTGTAGCTTAGTGTCCCACAGATAATAGTTTAAGATGTATTTTATTGTCGATATCGAATTCCAATTATTTAAGAACTGATATTTCTATTTGCTATTATGAAGTAATGGCCTATTCTTCCTGCTATGGACTATTCAAAAGGAAATGGACTTAGTGTTGTGATATGGTAAAAAATTAAAGACTCACTCTGTCGATTCCTTATTTTTCTAGCTGGTGGTATTGGTATATCACTACTTGACATAATATTATAAAACTAGGTAACACGAGTGACACGCGTAAATCCTTTCGCAGACTGAGAATTACCATAGATTATGTTATCAACTTTTATATGATACGTTATCGATTTGAGATTTTCTGACATTTTTTATGCGATAACTTTAATGTCACGAAACAAAGTTTTAAATGTTAGTAAACAAATAAAATATTTATACAACTATTGTTAATTCGAGTTTCACATTGACTGGCTCTTTAGAGGAACTGGCTGTGACCTCGCTCTTCGATTAAAAATTAAAATTACTTTATTTAACTAAGCTTTAAAAGCACATTTGAATCGTATAAATTAAAATAACATTAGTCTTCTAGCTAACACCGTTTCGAAAGAGAATAATTGACTATAAGCTTAGCAGTTACACTTTAAAAAAAGATTCCTATCTCGAATTTACTATATATTTGTTTATATGTTTTATATATAATAAATATGTGGCTATGTCTAGTCGCCTGTTACCTATAAGGTAGGTAAGAAGTTACCTTAGAAACAGACGACCGTGTTTGTATGTCTCATATATTTATTTAATTTAAGTACGAGCTGCGTCGTGTAACGTGTTCTATGAGCCTAACTTTTTATCCTTAAGAAACGCCTATACAGACCGACGGCTTGACGTGCTCTCCTAGGCATGGTGGGGAAACCCACTAGGATAGAAATGGATGTCCGCAATGAAATATTCATCATCATCATCATCATCATTCCAGCCTATTGCAGTCCACTGCTGGACATAGGCCTCCACAAGTTCGCGCCAAAAATGCATGAACTCATGTGTGTTGCCCATAGTCACCACGCTGGGCAGGCGGGTTGGTGACCGCAGGGCTGGCTTTGTCGCACCGAAGACGCTGCTGCCCGTCTTCGGCCTGTGTGTTTCTAAGCCAGCGGTTAGATGGTTATCCCGCCATCGGTCGGCTTCTTAAGTTCCAAGGTGGTAGTGGAAACTTGGAATCCCTTAGTCGCCTCTTACGACACCCACGGGAAGAGAGGGGGTGGCTAAATTCTTTGGTGCCGTAGCCCACACAGCACTGAAGATTGAAAGAATCGTGAAATATTAGTACAACTAAAAATATCCATCACGAGCTGGAATCGAATTCACAAACCATCGGCGTTTTGGGTGACTATACTCGCACCACTACAATGAATTGTAAGACAGGTTCACCATTTGCAATTTGATTATGTTCAATGTGACCACCAGTGTTGAGTTTGCAATAACTTAAATTGTAATACTTACATTTAATGTAGTTAATGTCTATTGTAAACTTGTTTGTGATTACAATAAAAAAAAAAGCGGTTGGTTATGTCATTAAGTAACAAACATACATCCAACTTTCGCATTTATAATATTCGATGTAAGAAAGACAAATTTATAAATATAATTTTTTTTAAATCTTTGTAACAGCTGATACCTTTATATAATATTTAAAAAAATCTACAATTTGTTATTCCAAAGGTATAAGAAACGATTTAATTTCACTTTTATTAAATTGGCGTTATTAATTTTATGACTAGACTTTCAGTTTCCTTATAAACACTACCTAATTAAAATCTCAATGTTTTTACTTCGTAATAATTATAGACGTCCGGTTTTTGTAAGAACCTTAATAACATACTTTGTTATAACATTTACTTTTTATGCACAAGTAGTGTATGCAGTGAGTGGGATACGATTCAGCCTGTTACATCCCACAGCTGGGCACCGAGGCACGGTGCGGAGACTCACAAGGACAGACAACCAGACCGGAAAAAAATATTTGTATAAACACAGTAGTTAAAACTTATTTTTAAATAATTACAATTGTGTATACACACAAACGAAAAAAAAAGAATTTTAATTACATAAATAAATTATACATCGACCAGTAAATACTTAAACGTAGATGGTCGAAAAAATAATCAATTAAATACGCATTATTTGGAATATCTCAAAAATGACTCGATCTCGATCAAATTTAAATAGGACATGACAATCACAAACTTACGATTAAAAAAAGAATTGTCAATGCAATACTTTTTGTTATAAGGTAACCAAAAAAAAAAAAAAAAAAATACAATCGAATTGAGAACCTACTCCATTTTTAAAGTCAGTAAATAAAATCATTTTATCTCATGTCGTTAGTTTAGAAATTACAATTATATTACTCTTTAATAAATTAACTATACGTAATATAAGTACCGTTTTGGAATAAATTAATGCTTACTTATTAACTTTACAACTTTAGATACAAAGCACACCATAACTTATCGACATATATATATGGTCAACAGTGCTTTTTATATCCGCTATCTTGTTCAACTGTTTTACCAGTTATATTTACTTCGAAACAAGTTTTTTATATTCAGTCGATATTATAAGTAGTTGACAACCTGCCACTGCTATTTAGAAATAGTTTTCCGACAGAATAAACTAATATATTTCATGTTGCTAGAATATTATTAATTGTTATTAATATGTGATAAATTTTAATTTAAAGAAAAGTGGTAATGAAACACTTTTATTGCGGGTTATTAGGTTTTTTAGAGGCCCGACGCTTCAGATAGTTTAAACTGATATATGTAGGTATTTTTTACTACGTTTTACATCAAAGTAACACTCAATATTACACCAATGCAACCTCTTTGAAACAGCGACCGCCTGGTATGACGTGTTTTAGGTAATATAATAAGATTTTTCGTCTCAATAATATAACTATTAATTTTAAATAATGATTTAGTTATTATAAATCAAGGTTAAGAAACTAGTCTACCGCTATGGCGGCATTCCATTATAATATAGAGTAATGAATAATTCTAAAAATTCATTAATACATAGACAACTCACATTTACATTTTAATTAAAAAGTTAACATTAAAAACTATTTGTATGAACTTTCCTTTGACGTACGCTGTTTGTTAACCTTGATAGCACTGTGAAAAATAGAACATTAAAAGTACAATTAAACAAAAATACCTAATCATTGATTTGGATTAATGTTTTTCTATAAAGGCAAAATAGCACAAATGATTTGAGCGAAATCACGTAGAATGGAGATTAATTAGTGCGGTCCAGATTTTAATAATAAATAATTATGACGATTCAGTCTGGTTGACGTACTTCGGTCGGTTCGGTAGTCGGGTCGCTTCAGATTTTGAACAGAATTTATCCACTAAATATATAAAATTATAAAACAGGTACGATAAAAAGTCGAAGTGTCAATATCGTTGTAATATACCCGCGCTTTTAACAACCATAGATTATAAAACACGAGTCTCATATACACTCGCGAATCAACGTTTACATAACAAAAGAAAGATGATCACGGATATTCGAAAGTGAAAACATTGCACTAACGATGACATATTTACGTCGGATAAGCATTTCCTGTCATTGATCGATTGGAATGCATATTATCATTGTTTAGTTGTTTATGTTTATTTATTAGGAATTTAAAATGGCAGTAATTTTTTTTTAATTTTTGACATGATATTAGTTAAGTAAATTTTTATTTGTTTACTATTTTAAAAGCGCAGCAAACACTTTTTTTTTAATTTTGGTAAAGGGGCATCCATAAATTACGTGAGGTGTTGCAATGCGTGATATTTGCCGAGGCCCCCCTCTCCAACGTAAGATTAGATGAGATTTGAGTCGACCCCCTCCCCTCCTTAAACATCTCACGTATTTTATGAACGCCCCCTAACCAGATAAAAAATTTAATTCCTTTTTTATAATTATTTAAAAAAAAAAATCCTTTTTAAAGTATTCGTATGTTACGTCAAAATAATTTTATCTCGTTACTGATTACTAGAATGCACTGAAATATTATATTTATTTTACCAATTATGAAATAACACACTAGAATGAATTATGTACTTATTTATATAATATTTAGAAAGTTGTCATTTAAACTTATATTAAAATTTTATATCAATTTTATTACAGTGAATCAAAATTCCATTTCCGTGAAATTAATCATTTTTGTTTGCATTTTAATTAATGATTTGGACGTAACATAACATAACCGTTTCTAAAGTACCACAATATTTTTTTTCATTATTTATTATTAAAATAATTTTTTTATTGATAGCAAGATATTTATTTGTCATATAAGATAAATAAGATTTATTGTGATAAATGCGTCCGTTTAAATGAATGTTCGTCAATCACGAAGAACGTTTGCGCAGATTTTAATAAAATTTTGAACAGAGATACAGGTAGGTTGTAGTTTATAGTCTGGACAAGGTTTTCTATCACGAAAACTATATATATTATATTTCGTATGACCATTGTCATTTTTTGTAAAGAAGGAATCGAGGTAAGTTGAACCGAATGAAACTAAAGTTTAATGAATAAACGAATGTAAACTGCAAGGTTTTAATTGTCGCCTACAATATTATAGATTAATAGATAACAAAAAAAAAAAAAAACAAAGCGAAGGAAGTCGCGGACAACAGCTTGCATGTCAAAGCTAGAGTTTTTATTTTAATTTTAAGCTTAATAGTTAAATGAATGCTGACATACAATCTGCGTTTATGTAGTTAATTAATGTTAATATAAATACAAATTAATGCACTGGGTCAGGCTAACACTCGTAACGTCTTACTCAATCTGTTAAAAACAAACTATGATCTAACAATACCAACAAGACTGTACCTACATATAATATTTTTTGGTTTTAGTCAACACATTGCTTGTTATCGAAATCGTATGATGTTCATTATAAAACGAACGTTAAAATTGTCAATAATACGATAATCGAAACTATAATAAAAACTCAGGAGGATAACTCAACAAATATTCGTCTGATCTCGATCATATTTAAATGGGACCACATGACAAGCATAAACCTTCGATTAAAAAAAAAAAAAAAAAAAAAAAATACATGAAAATCATTTCACCCGGTAAACATTTTTGAGATGTAACCACATAGGGAGAACCTTCTCATTTTTTGATGCTGCTGAGTAACAATAAATTGACTACGGGTAGAATCATTTGGTAGATGAATTTATTGAATAAGTAAAGGTCAATGACATTTATAAGAACTTTCTAGTTATTAATCAGTCATATATTATCTGTGATATAGGAACCTGTTATTTATATCAGTATGATATAAACGAATTTATACATTTTTTGAGATAAATTATATTTAACTTGCTTTGATATTTTCGTACATTGCGGTTTTAATAGCTTTAAATTTTAATATTTGTAAGATAATTTGGTATTAGGATTCAAGAGTTAAAAAAGACACGTTTTTTTTTATAAATATAAAGGAAAATAAGTAAGAAGATGATTTTTTAATAATCATTTAGTAGTAAGTTTTTACCACTGTAAAAGTTGTAATCTCCCGACACAGGAGATAATCCTTCCGCCGTTGAGTGTGAAGTGTTTCTTATTCCTTTATTTATAATCTGGAGTTGGCGGTGTTGGTGTCACATTTAATAATGTTTGTATTACAAGTCGGTATTTTATGTAAACTTTATTGTGAATACTGAGTGTTTGTCAACTTAAATAAATAAAAAACAAAAAAAGTGTTGACCATACTTATATACTCTTTGGTGACCATACTTATATACTCTTTGGTGTCGACGTTTCATCAAAAAAATAACTTTTGGGTTTCTTCGGATTTCTGCTCAGAAAAATCTTCCTACAAAGGATTCAAATTAACTATACCTAATTAATGATAAAATATTGTATGATTTGTACGATTCGCTGATTGACGATTCCAAAGTGCTTTTAAAATCTATAGAAAATAAGTTTTTTTTTGTTTGTTTCTTCCAATATTAGATAAGACACATTTTAAAATTAAATTAACAGCTATAAAACAAATTGATGCGTGCACCTACATCGAAGCAGGCGAAAACGTGAGGGAAGTCTAACTTTATATAAAATATATTTTTATTACTAAAATGTTCATAAAAATGATATACTTTTTACATAAAATCCGTTATTTCCTTGTCACGGAGAATTGCATGTTTTAAGTTATTGCGTAACGGTTAAATACCTAGTTACAAAATGCGTAGAAACTATACCTACTTTCGTTATTTTACTTGTATTAACTTCACTTTAAATACAATTAATTCATTAAAAACAAATATAATTTTAATTAGTACAATTACGAAAATAGTGCTTTTCAAGCCTACTTGATTCAAGAAATATTGGATTTTATTTTTGAGTTTTGTGAAATTTAAGTTGGCAGGAGCTGCGATGTTATTATTAATATGAAATTTAAAGGCTTTTTGTGGATGAAGTTGATTCTGCACATAAGTTACGAATATACTTTAACAGCAGGAGGTAGAATATAGGTATAACTGGTGAAGCAGGCTCTTAGAAAACCCAAAACCACAGACAGTAAATAATAAATAACTTAAAAACGAAGCACTAATACTGTCTAACAGATATCAAGTGTTACTACACCTCTAAGTATTTGGAAGAAAAAAAAAAAAACTGGAATTTTATCAAGGGTCATTTCGATCGACAAAAATTAATTAGACTTCCAATCATGTTTTAATATGCTAATTATTTTAACAATTTGTTACTCAATTAGGCACGAAATTACGTTATACTTAATGATAGAATTATATAGTTTAAAAAAGTTTAGAATTCGTTTTAAATCGATTCAATTGATAATATTGATTTGGTGTAAATATGGTCACAATTTAATTACCCACAAAATCCCAAACCTCAAAAATCTATCATACGGACACCGTACAATTTTTAGGGATAAAAATGTAGTCTTGTGCTATTCCAGGTTATAACCTATCTTTCTGTCAAGTTATATTCAGATCTTACGTAAAAACTTATAATTGTCGTGTGACTAGCTGCACTTAATGGTTTCTCACACGTAATTTCCGATCCTATGAAAAAATCGAGATAATAAGTAGCCCACGTGTTATTCTGGATCTCCAGCTATCTGCGTATCAAGTTACATTAAAATCGGTACAGTAGTTTCGGCGAGAATCCGAGAGAAACATCGTGACACGAGATTTTTATACAAATCGATTTAATACATACTGTTAATGCAATGTAAACCGTAACTGGATGCAATAGCGGTTCGATTGTCGCTCAAGGCAAAGAGTGTTTATTACATATATTTTTTTAACCGACTTCCAAAAAAGGAGGAGGTTCTCAATTCGACTGTTTTTTTTTTATGTATGTTACATCAGAACTTTTGAGCGGGTAGACCGATTTCGACAAATTTTGTTTTAATCGAAAGGTGGTGTGTGCCAATTGGTCCCATTTAAATTTATTTGAGATCTAACAACTACTTTTCGAGTTATATCTAATAATGCGTTTTTACTTGACGCTTTTTTCGTCGACCTACGTTATATTATACCGCATAACTTTCTACTGGATGTGCCGATTTTGATAATTCTTTTTTTGTTGGAAAGGGGATATCCCTAGTTTGGTACCGTGATAAGGAAACCAAAATCTGATGATGGGATCCCAGAGAAATCGAGGGAAACTCTCGAAAATCCGCAATAACTTTTTACTGGGTTTACCGATTTTGATAATTTTTAATTTAATCGAAAGCTGATGTTTATAATGTGGTCACATATAAATTTTATCGAGATCTGATAACTACTTTTTGAGTAATCTTTGATAACGCGTAGTTGGTTGACTATTTTCTCGTCGATCTGCGTTGTATTACTTGTCGATGTAATTGAAGTCGGTTTTTTTTTCGTTTGCGAGCAAACACAATTATTTACAATAGACATACCTACTTCTCACGGTTTGGGAGTTTGTGTTTATTTTGTCTGTGTTTTGGGTGATGATGTTTATGTCTTGATGATGAAACTTTCTGTGACCTCATGTACCTCATTACCTAGTATCACCTTATCTTATCACAAATCTTAGTACTTATCTTCGAGTAATATAGGATAGGTATTATAAATATAAACACTAGTGAAGTAGGCTAGTACACACTAGAATAATCAGATGTTTTTAATATTTTAATTATGTTATAACATACATTTTAAACGAGTTGTCTCACTTGTCAGTACTTGCTTTTTTAAGGTTATTTCTTTTTGTTTTTAATAAAATTTGAATAAATTGCTTTTTTCCTAATTAAAAAAAAAAAAACAAATTTCCTTAACCCGGCGTCAATGACGCTGGGTCATATTGACCCGAGGCAATTTTAAACCGATATATTTTATTTTTGCTTTGGTTGTATGGATCGAAAGTTTGTGTAGCTGGAGATATGGCCCCCTTCTACCCGCTCCATTGGTATACTCAGTGTGATGCTACGTGCGCTGGGAAATACAAGTGCGTCAAGTGAAAACGGGTCATTATGACACAGCGTCATCGTTGGCGTAGTCATTTCGTGGCTTACGTTTATTTGCTTATTTAGTGTTTAATGTTGATTAACTTTGATTTTTTAAAGATTTTTTGTGACAATTACATGACAAATGACCCAGTCGGAATTGTGGCGTTATTAGAAAAGTCTGATAACAACAATGAAGACTCCCAAGGTGCTTCAGACGTGGATATTAAAGACCATTTATCTGAATGCAGTAATGACACTGAAAATGAACAAGAAGCTGAGATTGTGTAAATTAATAATTACGTTTAGTCGCAAACGAAAAAAAAACTGAATTAAATTATATCTACAAGTAATACAACGTAAATAGACGAAAAAATAATCAAGTAATCATGCGCGTTATCAAATATTACTCAAAAAGTAGTCATCAGATCTCAATATGGGGTTATACGACAAATATCAGCTTTCGATTAAAATAAGAATCATCAAAATCGGTTCAACCAGTAAAAAAATCTGAAATACCTATACCTAATACAACGCAGGTCGGCAAAAAAAAAAAAATAGTCAAGTAAATAATAATACGCTTTATTAGATATAACTCGAAAAGTACTTTTTAAATCTCAATTAAATTTAGATGGGACCACATGACACGTAGATACCACTTTTCGACTAAAACTAACATCATCTAAATCGGACCAGTTCTAAGGTATATACATACATAAAATATATAATCGAATTGAGAACATTCTCCTTTTTTTGGAAGACGGTTAAAAGACAATTTAGTTCTTGTAAAGTGTGTTGTTGTGTGTGTGTTGTGTGTTGTAGTCGTTAGTGATGCATCGACAGTCTCCTTTCACCCCATCACTAAATTATTTAAAAAAAAACAAATGACTAAAAAAAAACTTCGATTTTGTTTAAAAAAAAAAAAAAAAAAAAAACTTGTTTTACCAACGTTTATAATTTAAATAACTAGTAAAACCGGAACCATGCCCTTGACAAATTACAAAGGTTAAACATGCACAAGTAAAAACATCGTAAAAATAGGTAAACATAAAAGTTTTTTATTTTAGCAAACATCTGCAATGTTTGCTTGATACTTACTATAGGTAATTTAAATACTAAATTATAATATACATGTACCTACTTGAAAAGTGCTTTCGAAGGGGTTCGAAGGGGTCTACTTACTTTACTTATGACAATAGAAACAAATAGTTTTAAGAAAAAAATTGCTTCGTGATTTTACCGCGTAAATCGTGTTTCTTTTTCAAAATACTACGTTTTATATTTCAAGGCTTAGGGGTTTTAGAATCAGTAGCATCAGTTGATTAGTGTTGCTTCTCTTCAATTCTCTTCTTACGAACTTGCAACGATCTTGAGTCCACAACCTAACTTAAGTACCTAATTCGTAAGTAAGACAAGAGTTCACAAATATACGTATCTAATCTTTCAAATGTTTTCAATTAGTCTACCACTAGTTAAAAGAATTTTAAAGGTTATACGAAAAAATAAAAACTTTTATAGTTATAATACTATATTATTATTTTTACTATATCTATTGTCCATCTGTAGCAACTACAACCTTTTTCGAAGTTAAGCATTAAAATAAACTATGGTTTGTTATTTGTCCACAAAATAACTAAAGTGATAATTGTCAAAGAGAAATCTTAGAAAGTTTTGTTTTATTATCTATCGCAAATGTGCAAATATAACCGTTGGCATGTTATTGTCAACCCAATTTTAAAATTAAAAACGGTAAAAACGACTTTATTGCAGTGATATTAAATCGTAAATTGCTTCAAACATGGTCGTTTTGAATCGCTTCAAAGCATAGTATATCGTATAGAGATAATAGTTTTCTGCTATTTTGTAGTGTGTAAAGGCTTTGAATGTAAATTTTAACGCATGGTTTGATTATTGTACTTAATTTGCATTAAATGTAAGGTTTTAAATATCGTGAGAAATTTATTAAAAACAGGTATTGTTAAATATTCTAATTTTTATAAGATGATACTTTAATGGTTATTTAAAAATAATAATTGTTGATTGTAGATAAAATATATTATACAAATTTTTCGTTCTAAAACTTAGAATTTAAAAGCAGAAATACCATAGATAAAATGTATTATTTTTAATGTATTTTTTTTTTGCCAATAGTTCTGTTGGAAGTTACGTTTATCTCATCTGTTTACAATGTTTTAAAGTCTACAACTCTACAATTCACACGTAGCGAGGAATGTAAAAATTATTAAAAAGTTCATTACATCTCAACATTTGAGTTTGTGGTACGTGAGGAACTCGCTTCTTCGAAGCGTACACGCCGCAGGCGTTTCGAGCAAAAAATATTCAATAATAACATAATAACAGACATCTTACCTTTGCGGGATTTCCAATATAATTTTCTCAAGTAATACGCTGCACCCATTAAAATAAATGCAGCTATAAAAGCGCCTATCGCAGCCCCGGCGACGCTGCCCGCGCCGAAACATTCCTCTTGTGCTTGCCCGAAAACACACGGCAAGACGGCGATCACAAGAATAAACTTTAGAAGAACACCCATATTTTTTCCTTAAATAACACAGTGGAACATCACTATTATGGCACGGAAAGTCTTAAAATTAAAGAAACAATCACATTACTAAGATGTAAACTTCGAATTTTGAAAGTTAACGTTAAGTTTTTTGCGCCGTAATAAATACGTGTGCCGCGTCTGCCCGCGCGGTCGACTGTGGCTTTGACTGTGGCCTGTGGCGTTCGTTCGTTATTACGTAGTGGTTCGCTTCGTGAATAGACTGTGATTGTGGGACAGACGAAGCGTGTGTGGAAAACATGTTTGGGCTTTGGTATGGTGGCCGTTGTGACGGCTACACTAGCTATGAAATACTTTTGTAAAACACAAATATTATAATGAAACTAATCGTAAGATAAAGAACTTATATAGGTACAGCTTAAGTTTTAAATGATAAAATAAAATTCTTACGATTTATTTTTGTGCTACCCACAAATTTGGGAATTCTAAACAATTTTTAAGAACTATTTAATTATTTAATAAAACCTTATTTAAACCTTATTATTATCGGTCGCTTAAAACCGAACATAAAATCATTATATCCATACATTGTTCCATAACTTAATTGGTTAAAGCACCGACACGGTCAGTTGGAGATGCAGGACTGCAGGTTCGATCCCCGTTGGGATGGTAGATTTTTGATATGATATTAAATATTGATAAAATAAAATGTTACAAACAAAGATTAAAAAAACGAATACAGCCTAAAGCTTATGACAGCTAAACAAAATGTGCGAAATAAATAAACCTATCATAAGTATTAGTTTTAAAATCTGCTTACCACATAAATACATATAATGCGCATATCCATCAATTTCTTGTTAAACTATTTAAAATTTATAACTTTCAAAATGGCATTAAAATATCTTAAACAGCAAATTTAAACCCAAATACAGCAAAAACAATTACAGCTTTTGTTCGTTTTCGCTCACTTCCGTTTTCTTTGTTTAATTCAGCGTTGTCTTTTTCCTGCAATTTTATTCTTCCGTAACGATAGCCATGGCAAATGCTTAATCCAACAATACATTCAATCTATTACTTATTTCTGTTATTAACAAAATGTTCTTTTGCATATTAAAGTTTTTTTTTTACTACAATGGTGTTCAGTGGCGTATGGTCTACGTAATGATAAGCGGATATCAAAACCTTTAAATTGGTGTACATGCAATACCAGAAGCGTTGCAAGCGTGTTGCCTACCCTACCCTCACTCCATGATTAACTCTATACCGTAAGTACCACAGATACATAACTTGACAGCAGTATTATTAAGCTTTGATTCTCTGAAAGGTAAAATGTGATATTACCCCAGTCGGGATGCTCCAAATTTTAAGTAAAAGATTACCCGTTGTGCCCCGCCTCAATAGTCAATACATATTTAAAACTTGTATGTGAGGTATCGAATGTGAGGCGTGTATTTATTTTTGAATTCAAACTTCTTTACGCTCGCTAGACTCGGGAAGCAAGCGGGTGAATGCGTACGAGAGCGTTACAAAAAGTATGATCGGGCGAGGCGAAAGGAAGTTGAAAGGGAGATGTAAGTTAGATGGAGTTGAAAAAGTTCTACTTCAGTCGTGTGGTTTAGACCACACTCGTTTCATTTATTTATTACATACAATATTAACTGATTGAATGAGTCAACTTTTACTTTAATACCCATCAAATAATCAAAGGCTTCTGTCTCCATATAGAAGAAGTATTCGTTATTAGATAACTAGTCGCTACTACTTATTCGTGTAATAACAACAAAACGTAACAACACAGACTAAACAAAACAAACTAAAATAAAATAAACCAGTTTTATTAACTACTACATCCGTCGAAACGTACAAGATCACCTGTATAATGCGCGCACGCAGGTATCTTAAACACACTCACACATTCACACATCACTACACACACATACTTGTACACTACATATTTACGTTTTGTAACTATCCACCATGTTTGTTGTGATACCATCTACATTACGTAACACTGTTTTATTTAGTTTATTTATAAAGTTCTTAAATGTTTTAGGAAATTGGATATGAATCCGGTAAAGAAAAAGAGGTAAGATAAAGAAAAGGTTTTATAAAAAAAAAATCTGAATTCTTAGCATCTACTAGGTATAATTTATGTGACGCTTTTTAACCGACTTCCAAAAAAGAAGGAGGTTCTCAATTCGACTGTATTTTTTTTTTTAATGTATGTCAGGACATTTTATGTTCATCAGGACTTTTGACCGTGTGGACCGATTTCGACATATTTTTTTTTTTAATCGAAAGGTGGTGTGTGCCAATTGGTCCCATTTAAATTTATTTGAGATCTAACATCTACTTTTTGAGTTACATCTAATAATGCGTTTTTACTTGACGCTTTTATCGTCGACTTACGTTGTATTATACCGCATAACTTTCTACTGGATGTACCGATTTTGATAATTCTTTTTTTGTTGGAAAGGGAATACCCGTAGTTTGGTACCGTGATAAGAAAACTAGGCACTGATGATGGGATCCCAGAGAAATCGAGGGAAACTCTCGAAAATCCGCAATAACTTTTTACTGGGTGTACCGATTTTGATAATTTTTAATTTAATCAAAAGCTGATGTTTATCACGTGGTCACATATAAATTTTATCGAGATCTGATAACTACTTTTTGAGTAATCTTTGATAACGCGTTGTTACTTGACTATTTTTTCGTCGATCTACGTTGTATTACTCGTCGATGTAATTGAAGTCGGTTTTTTTTCGTTTGCGAGCAAACACAATTATTATAATATGTAGTCCCTATATTTAAAAAAAAATGTTTTTTATATTTTTACATTTGTTTTGAATTCGTCATCGTCACTTAACCGAATGATCTTATGTCAGATTTTTTGTTGTACTTAAATCTCGAACAATCTCGAATTAGATTAGGGAAAAGAAAGGAAAAGGACAAAGGACGAGTATATAAAACAAAAAAGACTTTTAGTATGGTGAAATACTGTGTTGGGTCCGGAAACACAACTACATGACAGTCGTTATTTTTTGTAAATACACCAAAATATAATTACATTACAGAACTGTATTGATATATTATTGAGGTAGGGCACAGGAGGAAATATGAATATGCTCAAAATCTGGAGCTACCTGTCTGGGAAAGTATGCCAAACTCATAGAAGATCACAACTAAACAATACCTACTGCTTTAAGTTGTATATTAAGGATAGGCTATGGCAATGGCTGACTGTACGCTTGTTTCTCACCCTAATGGCGTAAACAAAGTTTACATATATGTTTTAACGACTTAACGCACATTATACGATGTTTTATTTTATTTTATCTGATAATAATATGACATTACTAATGAATAAGTTACGATACCATATTACACATTATGTGTATTAAGATGTCTACGAATATATGTTGTGTCGAATTCACGTAACTGGTAGAGCGTTCAAGAGTTTGGAATTAAATTAAAAAAAAAAAAAAAAACACTTCCAACGTTTATATACAAGGGATTGCAACGGCGTAATGACTTCGAAAACTTCCAAGTACCTAATAAAACGAGATTTTGTTTCAATTACCAACTTGACATTTTATAATCAAATAAATAACTGATAGAAAAATGAAGATTGATTCTAGGACGCTAGAATGTTTCTAGGTTTAGCTTACTAAATTTGTTGGATAGGTGGATTACCATAGGTGCAAACTCGTACAATACCTTTTGCTTACCCCTTAGTCATATAGTCGTTTACATATTTTGAGCAAAATCTAGATACGATACCTAACTACTGTCGACAAGATACCGTGAAATTAACACCATAAAAAAATCAAATCTTTGAATAAAATAATTGAATAACAGAATATAAAACCTTGAAACAACTGCACGGAACAGAAATCGTTATAGTGAGATAAAAAAAAATAAAAAAAATAAATAAAAAATAAACAAAAAAAAATAAACTTCGAAGTATCATTAAAACACAAAAGAAATTAACAAGAATTGATAATATTCTACACTAAAAGGGGGTTTAACTTTTTCATCTAGTTTATCATTTACCCGTATTATTTATCTGAGGTAAGGCACAGCAGGAATTTCCTGCTCAAAATATCGAGCAGCCCGACTGGGGTAGTACCTCGACCTTACAGAAGATCATAGCTAAATCATACTGTTTTCAAGCAGTATTGTGTTCCTGTTGGTGAGTAAGGTGGCCAGAGCTCCTGGAGGGATTGGATTTGGGTCGGCAACGCGCTTGCGATGCTTCTGGTATTGCAGGCGTCTATAAGCTACGGTAATCGCTTACCATCAGGTGAGCCGTATGCTTGTTTGCCGACCTAGTGACATAAAAAAAAAATACTCAATCACAAGTAGAGCCTATCGTGTCATTGTCACTTATATTTTAACCGGCATCAAAAAAAAAAAAAAAAAAAAAACGAGACGGTTCTCAATTCGACTGTATTTTTTATGTATGTTACTTCAGAACTTCTTAGTGGGTGAACTGATTTCGATGATCTTTTTGTAATCGAAAGGTAGAGCTTGTCATGTGGTTCTATTTAAATTTAAATGAGATGTGACAATTATTTTTTGAGCTATCTTCTAATAATGCATTTGACAAATTTTTCGTCAACCTACGTTGTAACACATAATTGTATGCACATACTTTTCTTTTTTTTCTTCATCTTCTTCACCTTTTTCTTCACCTTCTTCTTCACCTTCTTCTTCACCTTCTTCTTCACCTTCTTCTTCACCTTCTTCTTCATCTTCTTCTTCATCTTCTTCTTCATCTTCTTCTTCATCTTCTTCTTCATCTTCTTCTTCATCTTTTTCTTCATCTTCATCTACTTCTTCTTCTTCTTCTTCACGATCTGACAACAGTCATCGGAGGAGACTTGTCACTGCCGAGCGTCATCACCGTGATGTTCGGCGACGACGAGTCCTGGATGGTGATGGTCTCCTTCTGCGAGACAGTAATGTCCCAGAACGAACGAACGACGAGCGGATGAGTGAGGAGGCCACCGACAAGGCCTCAGTCCGCAGGCGACGAACAGGGGTGCGTAGGAGGCGCTACTTAATGCGCCTCCAGAAACGCCCTTGTGCTCGTGTCAGCCCGGGATGGGAACCTGGTCCTGCTAGACATGGCGTCGTTGGGATTGTCCAGAGGTGAGCCGGACAGTCCCCATGGAGGAGAAGTCTGGCCTTTTCGCCGAGGCCAGCCGGTTGCTGGACGGATCCTGTTGCCTGCAGATCCGGGACCCTTCGATGGATTCACCGCGTGGGTACCGGAACAATCGTGTGGTAGAGGGAGGAACTCAGAGCAGTTCCTGGGACCTTCGACCGAGGTTTAAAGATACCTTTGAGATACGCATCAACACTTACCTTCACTGCTCGAGTTGCCCGCCCTGCCTAGTCAAATTGTAGATCGTTATATAACATGTAACAATTAATTGGTTTGCACAAATTAATTATTGAAAGAGTCTAGGTTAAGCTTCTAGCAGGTTACAATAAGTGCAACGTGCCAAGCCAGAGCCAAGACTGCCTTAGCCGCGGTTATTCCGGACGTTTTATACACGTCAGAATGACTCGAGTAATAGGATGAGTGAGGGTAGGTGAGTATCAAACGATGTGCTAAGTGGCGTGATCAGTGAATTGTTGTTTGTAAATCTTTTACTAAATACCTACGACAGCACAGGTGCCGAAATATACAAAAAAAAAAATCTATTTATACTATTATTATAGTTTAGTATTACTATTTTTTTAGATACTACATAAGTTTTATCCTGATGATAAGTGGTTATCATAGCCTATATCTTGAAACATTAAGAATAACAAGACCATTATGCCGGCCTTACTCACCACAGGAACACATGACAAACACTACTTGAGGTTAATTTATTTCTTTTTTTCATCTACAGATATATAAAATTCTCGAACACAAACTAATCAAACCAAACAGTGCCAAGGCCGGTTATACTCAAAGTCTTCGAACATTTACAAGAATTAGCAATAATAATGCCAGGAAAAAACACCAACTCCCTATACAATACAGATACAACAACCGGTCGGGTACAGAAAGAATAAAGGTTATTTAATTTAGCGGTCTCGGTTAAAAAATATTAATCAATTGTTTCGATATTAATCAAAATTTTAATCAATTGTTCAAAATTATTAATTATTAAAAAAATTATCTGACTAGCTTTGACATGTGGATGCTGTGTCAACTACAACGGTGCACACATCAGAATTAATTAGCATCATCTATTACAAAAGTGTTATCATGTGTGTACTACTGGTGTCCTATTTAAATAAAATAAAAATATGAAGGAACCAATGAAAGGGTTTAAGGTTCTGCCGACTGAAATCAATCATTGGTTCAATAATTCTGTTTTGTAAATAAATTTTTGTTTGCTATTTGTGCTTTTTTTGAGAGAACATTGTCATAAAAGATGATGGTGTATAGAGAAAGAGATGAGTAAGTGATAGCAAATAGAAAGAAAAAATATGAAGAGTAGATAGTGAATGAACTGAGAAAGTGGATACAAGGAATTCTATTTCGCGAGTTTTTGGGTAATTAACCCTTTAACCGGCAACACCGTAATTATTACGAGTACATTTAGCTTATCACTACATAGTATAAAACAAAGTCGTTTTCTCTGTCCCTATGTCCCTATGTATGCTTACATCTTTAAAACTGCGCAACGGATTTTGATGCGGTTTTTTTAATAGATAGAGTGATTGAAGAGGAAGATTTATATGTATAATAGCATCCATTAAATAGTGGAGAAATACTGTTATTTTTGAGGTTTCTAATGTGATGTCGTAAATAATTACATTTTTTCCGCTTACATTGCAAACGCAGCCTGAACCCTACGAGATTTATAAAAATAATGTACTAAGTATTGTACAAATTGAAAAGGTCTACAGAAAAATCCACTATGGTATAAGTCTATCTCTTATGGATATTCCACAATAACATTTTCTTGTCATTTACTTTTTACGACAAATAATGGCTAATTTTCAAAGCGATTTTAACCAATACAGCATTAATTCTTATCTAATTAAATACCTTAAATACATTTTTGATTTAATATAGATTTATATAGCAGCTTGCAGCCCTTTACAGCATATGATTTAAATGAATATTTTCGAAGATATTACAAATTTAAAAATTGCGGTACGTAGCGTTTGCAGCGGTTCCGGCCGGCTTTTACTCTAAAGTTAACGCGTGCGGGCCACGGGCAGTAATGAATACATCAAAATTACTGGATTGATTTTAATCATTTTTTCACTGAATGACATAGGCTATAATTATATTTTATACCCGTGCAAAGCCGGAGCAGGTCGCTAGTCTTTTTATATATAAAAATGAATCCTAAAATGTGTTTGTAAGCGTATAACTCAACAACACCTGGATCAATTTTATCAATTCTTTTTTTTAAATGTTTGTCCAAGGATGGTTTTTACGGCGAGAAAAATTCCAATAATTTTCGTGAAAACCCTAAAAAGAGTCCTGTTTTTTCCCCATACAAACGTTTTCTAACCAAAATGTAGAGTCAATTTGAACTTTATTGCTATTCAATAAAGTTCATGTTAAATAATATATTAGGACGCATTTTACGTAAGTTATTAATGATTAAATTGATCTTACTCGTAGACCGCATTTTAATTTAATTTGCATATAGTAAACATGGTATTAACCCTTTCGGACCTGTTGGTATGTATATGTCCCATACTTCAAATGACTGTTGGGACATAACATCCCATGGATATGCAACTGAGGACTGAGATTCTAAATTTACTTTATAAATGGGATTATACATCCCATATCGTGAATGGATCTTCACTTTATATATTGACAATGGTAGTTTTTATCTGGCAACATTATTTTTCAGACTGTGGTAATTTATAAAGGTCACGGAAAAGACGTTACATTTTTAATAAAAAATTTAAGTGGTTTTAAAGCTGTTTTCAGGTAAGTTTTTTTATTTATTACGTTCTATAAACCAACTTATATACGTTAAAGATATTTTCTTTGCAAAATATTGGGATTTTGATAAATAATTTTGGTTTTGGGACACTGGATCCCATCAGTCTTTTTTAAACTTACTTAACCTTAGATTGAAGGAGATTTCATTGCATTATGCTGATTTATAGTTTATATGGAAATAACGCTTTTCATTCCTTTCTTTTACTACTTAATACTGCTTTTCGCTGCTTTTGCATGATTGTGTACTTGTTTCAGAATGTCTTCAAAACGCAAAATTATATGTTGTACGCAATATTAAATTTATACGCGCAAAAGATTTCATGATTGATTTGGCTGAGAATATGGTAGAATACGGAAAAGATATAACGGAAAACAAAAGAAGACCTGTGAATCCAATGCCACCTACTGAAGGTGTGGTGGGTAACCATTTACCCATCCAAACCGATAATAGGAGACGTTGCATTTCGTGCACAAAAAAAAAAGTAGTGCGTGTAATAGCTTTTTATGTAAAAACTGTTTTGCATCATTTCACCTTTCCTGATGCCCATTTCTTCTCTAAGTATTTTGCCCTCTGCTCTCGTTTTATTTTTTCATTTATATAATTTTTTATTGCCTTAAAATACTAAGCAGACATGATGTTTTTTGATAACATTCAATAAATAGTAAATATAGCATTATTGTTTTATTTATAAAATTCAATTTATAATTTTTCCAAAAAATGTATGAAAAACCTACTCAAATACAATAGGTTTCAAGACTGATGGGACATATTGTCCCATGGTTAAAAGTCTAGATTTCAGCCATTAGAAAAAGTCTAGATAGTTTTTATAGCAATCTTATTTCAGTATAAGTATTTTACAACGTTCTAACGCGTGAAGATTCATATTTTAAGTTTCAGTCTAAGAACTGTATCCCTAGGCCGAACCGAAAGGGTTAACTAGCTATTTTACGTTACTTATTATATTGTTGCGGGGAACAATGGTAAATTCCCGTTTTTAAACTATCGACTCCAAATTTGGTACGATTCTCCTATATGTGATTTAGAAATTTGGTAGCTGTTTTCCGGACAGGACAACGTCTGCCGGGTCCGCTAGTTGTAAATAATTTTATAGTTTTTACCAAAACAGAAAAAATCGAATGTCGATTTTCAAGGGTGAAATATCG
The DNA here is from genome assembly GCF_905220565.1 of Melitaea cinxia. Classification (NCBI taxonomy): domain Eukaryota; kingdom Metazoa; phylum Arthropoda; class Insecta; order Lepidoptera; family Nymphalidae; genus Melitaea; species Melitaea cinxia. The sequence continues at coordinate 6,218,359 of NC_059421.1, read as the reverse complement.
ATTCACTGAAGCGATTCAGTACAACATGTCGATTTAAAAAATTGATGTATTTGGTCTGAGGAATCGATTAATCGATGTCAAGATTGTCATGCCTACCGGCTACCACAGAGCACAATACTAAATGACTACGGTAGTAACTAATACATAATCTGTGATGCCTACTTGATGCCTATTGCCTACTTTAGTCGTGGGTCGTAACGTCTTTTATGTGTAATCGATTACACGTAGTTTCGTGGATACGCGTAACTAGTTTCGAAACTGCTTATTTTTCGTAACTAGTTATTTTTGTATACAGCATCAGTACGGGACGGCGACGTTATATTACTTTTGTTTGTATTATGGATAAGAAGTAGTTATATGTTATAACTTGTAACACATACGAATGCCGTTACGTACGTTAATATTGATGGATAGTATAATCAAATTAACTTCATGCTGCAAAACGAGTTATTTAAATTAATTTTTTGATTTTTGTATAGATATAATAATCGATGCAGGCGTATTTAGAAGTTCATTTGATTTTATTTTTCGAGATACATACATTATAATTAAAAATACAACAAAAGCCCACACTTTTTTAGTATATACTTCAACGCGAGACAAGTAAATTCGAAAATATTTAAAAAGAAACATGACTGAAATTAAAATTTCTTTAAAAAACTGTACATATTAAAATAAACTTAAGCTCATAGTAATTACGTACAAAATCGCATGAGCATATTCGAAAACAAAAATGCACCTATAGTACTTATAGCCATCTCTTTTTATCCTACGCGTAAGCGTATCTGCGTATTGTGTTACGTTATTAGGCAAAACGCTTATGCGCCGGTCGTTGTGTCAAGTTTTTGATAAAGCTGCGTACGTAAAAAAACTGCGTACGTAAAATAATCGTTACATGCGTATCGGCGAAACTACGTACATGGTTATTAGCTTCGTAACTAGTTATTGAAACCGATTACGTTAAATAACGCCCAACGCTAGCCTACTTCAAAGGCTGACTTTTGGCTGACTTCAGCGATATCTTAATTGAAACAGATTTAGTGAGATTTACATTTGATAAGAGAATATTTGTGTAGCCTATTTAATATACATTTTAAAGTGAAGTAAACAATCCTAGGAAAACATGGAAAACGATATTTTAGACTCCCTTAACGATTTGGGGTAAGTTGAAATTAGGTTAAGAATCTAGATATACTTTTCATTACTATTCTAGTATTTATAATAGTTATTCAATAACAGCCTACTAACTATTTACAAAAAATGTTATTATTATTGATATTCTTTAAAAACGTTAGAAATTAATGTTATTTCTAACTGTATAATTGTTTCTAATACGAAAGCCGGTGAACAAATTTCTAAATTAACTGTGTGAAAAAATTCGTAATGATTACGGATTTTTTTTTGTTTTATTTGATTACACCAAGAAATATTTATAAATATAGTAAATCTCCAATTAAAGCGGCTGAATGCTCCTGTAGGGGTTTGGTCGATATTGCGCCCCCAAGTGCTGAAGCTGAAATAGGGTCTAGGACTGCCTACCCGGGCGTCCTGGATATCACCCGTAAATGGGCTCCCATGCTTTTTTTTTTTTTTTATGTCACTAGGTCGGCAAACAAGCGTATGGCTCACCTGATGGTAAGCGATTACCGTAGCTTATAGACACCTGCAACACCAGAAGCATCGCAAGCGCGTTGCTGACCCAATCCCCAATCCCCCCAGGAGCTCTGGTCACCTTACTCACCAACAGGAACATAATACTGCTTGAAAACAGTATTATTTTGCTGTGGTCTTCTGTAAGGTCGAGGTACTACCCCAGTCGGGCTGCTCCATATTTTGAGCAGGAAATTCCTGCTGTGCCCTACCTCAGTTAAATATACAAAAAAAATGCTATACAAAAAAAAAAAATGCAGCCGTCTAAAGGCCACGACAACTGCTTACTATCAGGCTGTCTGTGTGTTTGTTTGCTACTTATGATACAAAGAAAAACCATGTAGTAAAATTAGTATTAAATGATATTTTTGTTAACAGGTACGAAAGCCCTTTATTGGAAGAGGTTGAATTCTCTAAAGCACTCGATGGTGGTCCTAAATCACTCGAGTATACTAAACTAGTACATATCTTAGCTGAAGAGATTAAGCAATTATGTAATCTAGAAGAAACAGTCAATATGATGAACCATCCGGATGAATCTAGCTCATTCTTGCTAGAATTGAGTTCGTTTCTCAAAGAACTCGGTTGTCCATACAAGAAACTGGTGACAGGTTAGATATTTAATATTGGCATATAGTAATAATACATTGTGTAAGTGTTTATTTTTCTTTCTGAATGCACTAATCTTAGTACTCGTAAGACTTGAAAAATTATTTTGGATTTGGATATCAAGCAAGTTATTGGGGTATTAAGACATGCTCACAAATTATAAGAGTAAGAAAATCTAGAAAAAAAGCATATAAATAATAAAATATGTTTATTTAATCTATACCCAACACATTACCAAATTGGGAAGCCAGAGCTTCTGACGTTGCTATGTGTTTTTAAGTGGGTTAAGCCGATGATGTACCTGTTGTGATTATGTCCTTAATATCATGGACAGTGCTTGTTTACAACCATAGTGGTATAAGAAATGTAAAACTACTCACATGTAGTAATTTTTATATTTATTCTGGTGGATTATTCTGTTCTAATAAACTAACATTAATAGAAGATCTAGAAGGAACAGTCTATGTGACAATTGCAACGCATTAATTATAGAAAATAAAATATAGTTTTTGATTTTTTATTTTTAATTACAGGTCACATGTCTTCCCGACTTCAAACAAAAGAAGATAAAATCCTTTTATTAGATTACTTAGTCTCAGAGCTGATGGCCGCTAGAATGGTCAATGTTGATTGTACGAAGGATAAGCAGAATTCCGGAATGGAAATTGTTATGGTATTTTATTATTTTCTTTAACCTCTTAACTAAATAAAGATACTATTATATATTATAGATGTGATTCCTAATATTTTAGAGCATTTTCTGTATCTATAAGTCACCATTGAAGCTTGTGTATAGTCTATTTTAAGAAAATAGTGAGTCATTGCTTTCAATCAGCTTAGCCACTCACGTTGACTAATTAAATAATAGTAAATTGGAATGCCATGTGCAAATTGATCAGTTCAACTAAGACAGGCTTTAAGATGATCACAGGCACTGCACTTAAGTAGTATTGTGTTCCTGTGAATGTAATTTTTTATTAGGGTTCCATACCCAAAGGGTAAAACCCTACCTAAGGGTACCCTACTACTATGACTCCACTCTTCGTCCATCTGTCACCTGCCTGTATTTCATGAACCCTGATAGTTAGACAGTTGAAATTTTCTCAGATGATGTATTTCTATTCCCTCTATAACAACAAATACTAAAAAAATGAAATAAAATAAATATTTAAGGGGGCTCTCATACAACAAACTAATTTTTTTTGCTCGTTTTTGCTTGATATTGTTAATGACAACAGGTAGACGCTTGAAATATTCACAGAATATTTAGTTATATATTCACTTTAAAAATAAATAATTGAATCAAAATAAAACAAATATAAGGGTGGCTCCAATACAACAGACATGATTATTTTTGCCGTTTTTATAAAAAATATTACGGAACCCTTCGTGAGCGAGTCTGACTCGCACTTGGACTTTTTTTTATAATACATACTCCAAACTTGAGAACTTTTTCAAAATTTAAAAGTATGAGTAAAACGTTTGTTATCATTAATATTTTATTTCTAGCAAGAATCACCAACAGCCAAGGATCTAAAAGATATATTAATAACTTTGAAATTTAACAAACCCCCTCCGAACATATCACCAGAGGTATTGTTCACAAAGTTAGAAGCTAAACTAAAGGACACCATACAGAAAGAAGGTAAACTATATTTATTGTTTAATCACCTATTACACCAGATGAAAGCTATTTGACATATAATGGTATCCGAATATACTTAGGTCGGCAAACAAGCGCACGCTTGATTATAAGCGATTACCGTAGCTTATAGACGTCTGCAACACCAGAATCATTACAAACGCATTGCCGACCCTATCCCCAATTCCCCCCAGGTGTTTTGGTCACCTAACTCACCAGCAAGATCACAACACTGCATGAAAGCCGTATTATTTAGCTGTGATCTTCTGTAAGGTCGAGGTACTACCCCAGTCGGTCTGCTCAATATTTGAGCAGGAAATTTCCTGCTGTGCCCTACCTCAGTTACAGATGAAGTCATCAGATACAGATCAAAGTTTAATGTTTTGTGATTGATAATGGGACTATTTTTTTTGTGTACTACCTCATAACTTTTTACTGGGTGTACTGATTTTGATGATTGTTTTTGTAATCGAAAGTTAGTACTTTTTGTGTGGTCTCATTTACATTTGATCGAAATATGACTGTACTTTTTGAGTAAAAAAGCCTATCCGAAAGATAAACTCTATCAAAAAACATAAATATATTTTTTTACATTTTTTTTAATTTCATATAAAAAAGTAAAATTGCAGCTATTTCTCAAAGTTTTCCACTATTCCAAGTTTAGTTAAAATATATTTATTATATTTTATAGGTGATCAGCTAGTAGGTAAACCGTTATACAATAAAGCAGTGACGGAAAAAGATTGGAAAGAACTGGAAACGTTATTTTCCGATATGTTTGAAGAGTACAGACTACGCAGAGAAACTTTGATAACTAGATTGGAGTGTACTATACAAAGTTTTGAGGTGTTTATGATTTTTACTTATTGCTTTTTGATTGATTGAATTTTATATAACAATATATACCCACGGGCTTATAATGCCCATGCTTTTGTTATTCCAATTATTTGTTTGTTACTCTCGATACTTTGGCACCTACATATGCAACTTAGAGGACTAATTAAACTAAGCTTAGTATCTCTAATCCCAACGTGACTCCACCGACCAAAATTTAAAGTTATGCTAACTTAATTTACTTATATATATAATTACTACTATTTATTATTACTTTTCCTTTTCTTCCCTTTTTTAATTTTTTTTTTTTTTAATAATAATATCCCACGGTTAGGTATAGCCCTCTTTCTCCACGTAGGAGACTCCACTTTAATCAAGCTTAATCCACCACGCTGCTCCACTGCGGGTTGGCGGATATATTCCTCTACTATTAGTAACAATCGCTATCAGGATTATATGATAACAACCGGGACCGACAGTTAAACGGATTTTTAACTGAGGCGCGGTAAGCAGGAACCCAAGCAAAGAAAACTAGACTAAACAAATATCCACCTCGAGTGGGAATCGAATCCGAAACCAAAGCGGTTGTAATATATGATTTTTTTTTGTCAGGATAAAGATTGTCTAAAAGAAAATGAAAGAAAATCTATATATTAACGAAAAAAAGAAAGTGTATATAAAATGCATTAAGTTTGCCGGGTCATCGTGTCATGCTAATAAAAAACTTTATTATTTCAGTGGTCAGACCGTCTTAAAGCAAAAAAAGATCAAATTCAATCAACGTACAGACCAAAACGCGAACATTTGAAAGTAAAGCCAAATGTTAAGTTTTCGGATTTTCTAGCAGCGAGAACGACTTTATTACAAGTTGAAAAAACTTCAAGCGCGAGTGTCAGAAAAAATACGCAAAGTGAAGTTAATAAAGTTCTTATTGGAAAGGTGAGTTTTATTTTCTGATAAACTTTTTCTCTATCCCTCGTGAAGTACTCGTTTTTTTCGGGATGAAGAGTAGTCGTAAATTATATCACACTAATTTCATATATTAATAATATAAATATAATAAAAAATAATAAGTTTTGACCAATCTCTCGTCCTTGCCATAGCTGTGCGCATTAATGAGAACGCCCATTACCTAGTGTGACGTTACACATTTTGCAGTTTTACACATCAGTTTGGGCATTATTTTATTTCCATATAAATTATTTATCAATAAAATAAACGTCAATCAAATATAGGTGTAAATATTTATAATAAATTATCGGAATAAGAGGTCTGGCTTCTGATACTAAGTACAGCAAGAGGCAATTCGATAAAACAATTTAAACTTCAATTTTTGAGTTAATCGCTAATTTATGTATTTCGAATATCATATTTCAATGCTGTAAATTAAGTTGATGTATTACATATTTAAATGTGACTCCCCACCCCCTGTCACAGTACCACAATTCGCTCAACGCCTGTCCTGTTTGGAGTAGAAAAACAGCCTACGGCGTATTCTCTGAGAGGATTCAACGGGCGAGGTTTGAAAAGTCGTGAAATTCGTGTGACGTAATTTGTGGACGGCCCCTAATGCTGTTCCTTTCCATATGGCAGAACAATGTTTGCCCGTCTGTTAATAATAATAATAATTAAAAAAAATTTTTTTTAGGTTCCAGATAGAGGTGGTCGTCCCAATGAACAACAAGTACCACCCCCTGAAATGCCTTCCTGGCAACAAAGAAGTGCACCTTCACAGGTAAATTATTTTAACTTCAGAAATTTTCTATCACAGAATTGACTATGAGGTGTTGTTGGGTGGTTGGTAGTAAATACAATAAATTAAACTATGAGCTGTAGGGTTCCAAAACTTTTGTTGAGATAATAATAATAAATAATAAATAGTTTTTATTTGCTCAAATTGTGTAATTTACATTATCAAGAAGCCCTGCGACTTGTGCTAGCTTAAAAAAGGTGTGTTACAGGCTACAGTGTCTTCCTCAAAAATTAGTTTATTGTTACGTAATCAGACTTTGCGTTCAGATAGCGAAAACATAAATAATACTAGTGTATTGTATACAAAGATGACAACACAATAATAAAACAAGGATTATAAATAAAAAATTTGGAAAAAAACAAAAAAAGGTTGACAATTATATAGATAGATATGACAATATAGATAGGGGGCAGAAGAAAACATCTTGTTCAAAATTTGAAACACTCTGACTCGGAAAGTACCTCAATCTTACAGAAGATTACAGCCAAATAATACGGCTCTCAGCAGCGTTGTGTTCCTGTTTGAGTAAGGTAGAGAACTCCTGGGGAACAACAGTGATGCTTCTGGTTTTGCAGCCATCTATATAGGTTATGGTATATAGGTTGTGGCAACCACTTAGCAACAGACAAAACAACTTTTTGACACCCTAGTCTTATAAAAAAAGAGGAGCCTGAAAACGTTGCTACAAACATTACGTAACCAATGTACGACTGCTTCTGGGTTGTTGCGTTTGATATCAATTTGTGCTTTATGAAATTTTATTGACCAAACTATATTATTTCCTAGCGAGGCGGCGGGGGTGGGGCTAATCGTGGAGGTCGTGGGGGTGGCAGAGGGGGCGGTGAGGCACAACGTGGGGGAGGCAGGGGGGGTGGTGAGGCACACCGTGGGGGTGGCAGAGGGGGTGGCGAGGCACGAGGGGGTCAACGTGGAGGCGGCCGGGGGGGTCGAGTTCAGGGGGGATACAACCAGGGTGACCACAGGTATGTTGGTAAATTGATAAGATTTTGTTGCTAAAAATGTGCTCATGCAGTTGTAAATGTGTAGCTTTAATCTTGTGACAGAGATTTCCTGTGTGTCGTTATGTGTATTTTGGGATATTAGGAGAAAAATGTCGTTTTGAACTTATGACGACCATTACATTAGGCTATTTCGTTTCTGGAGAAATATTCAAACTTGTTAAAAAAAATTCTCTTTGACTAGCCGTTTAACACTGTTATTTTGTAGTTTTCCACCCTTAGAGCACCAAATCTATGCCACATCTTATTCTAATGAAAATTTCGTCACTACAATTGAAATTGTATTAAGTTAAAAATGAAAATTGATCCAAATTTAGTTTAGCTCATAACGGTACTTCCAAAATTGTGTAGTATATTATTTTCTATATTGGGTTAAAAAACTTAATAAAAAAAAATATATATACATATGATTACGTTTTTGTAACTTCATGTTTGGTTAAATTATGCACAAATTTCTTCCTGCATCTAAAGTTTATTACCAAAATTTTGTCAAATTTTCAATTTCTTGTCCAAAGACCACAATCAAGTCAAGGGATGAATCAAAACCGAAACTATCAAACATACGAAGTGCCCCCGGGTGGTTATAACCAGGGTTACCAAAGTAACCAGGATTATAAACAGGGTTACCAAAGTAACCAGGACTATAACCAGGGCTACCAAAATTACAATCAAGGTTACAAGACTAACAAGCAAGGCTACGAGACCAGTGGGGGTTATAACCAAGGTTATTCTAATCAAGGTGAGTTAGTTCATTCAATAGGCTTAACAAACCATAACCATGTTTTTTGATCAAAGCTATAAGTAGGATTTTTGCTAGAATTATGATAGAAGTAGGTTTTGTAATTAAGCTTATTGTACTAAATGTTAGGGTTTTTAACACAACTAAAACGTACAAATTCGGAGTTTGCAGTGAAGACAAACAAACAGGACTGTTATTAGTTTGTAACCAAAATATATTGAATGTAATACGAGTGTGAGGATTTTATAATTGTGAGCGCCAGGGATGTGATTGTGGGGCTTCTTGTAACCAGGGCTATAAATGTGGGTGGTTTTTAATAACCCGAATTATAATTGTTGGGCTTATCGTGTTACGCTTTAGTCTGTAATATCCTACTGCTGGGCATAGGCCTCTTTCCCCATGTAAGAGAAGGATCAGAGCTTAATCCATCACGCTGCTCTAATGCGGATTGGCGGATATATTCCCTACTATATATTTACTTACTATAAGGACGATCGCTATCAGGGGTACATGATAACAACTGGGAGCGACAGCTTAACGTGCTCTCCGAGGCACGGTGGGTAAACCCACAAGGACTAACAATCAGACCGGAAATAAATATTTGCACATATTTGCAATCGAACCTGCGACCGTCGGTGTTTAGGCGCCGTCGACACGGCAAACGCACCATTACACCAGAGCGGTTATCGTATTAACCAGAGTAATATTTGTTGGGAATTATTATGATAATAAGGGATATAATTGTGAGGCTTATTATAGTTACCAGGGATATGACTAGCGAGCTTGTAACAACCAGGGATGTAATTGTGGGGCTTATGATAATAACCAGGGCTTTAATTGTGGGGCTAACTGTACCAAACATGGTTACCAAACATGTACCAAACAATTGTGAGAGTTATAATTACCAAGCTGTGTGTTTGGATGCAAATCGAATCTAATTCTGTACGTTGGAACGGAGCATTAATAATAATCATTATTATTAAAGTATATATTTTTTTACAGGAGGGGGTTATAACAAAGGTTATCATAATAACCAACCACGATATCAAAACGAACACGATGACCGAGACAACCGTAGAGGTGGATACAGGGGGCGTTACTAACTTTAACGTAATATATACGCCATAATTCTCCTTAAACCCCCACAATTAATTGAGAGTCTACCTCAAATATGTTAAGCCTGCCAGACAGACAAAATTTTGTTTAATTTTTTTTTAAAATGATATCACTAATATTTTTAGTAGTATCGACTCAGTTTGATACTTGAAAAACAAATGTTAATTCCGATCACTATATAGTATACTATGTGATACTTTTTACTTATATACTTTCACCTATAGGTGTAGCAGCGGATATTGAGCGCTCGATGATAGATTGAAAATACATTTCCAGTACAAAAAAAAAAAAAATATTTAATGCCTACTACAGAGCACTCAATGTCCGTGCCTATAACCATAACAAGCATTAAATGTAACGTCGATCAGGCTTAACATTTGAATTGAGACTGTAGTTACAAATGGGATATAATAAGTCTAGCCACAAGATTTCTTTATTTGCCACGTGATCTAACTTCTAATTTTATAACTAAACAAAGGAAAAACGAGATAACCTCTAATAAACTAATTCGTCTTTTTTACAAAGCCAACTAAATATTCTATAGAAAGCGGTAACAACAATTTTTTCACTTGTCCTTATTTTTACATAGCACCTAAATTACTAACTCGACCACGCATTTTATATCTTATTACCATTTTACGTTTTACAGCTTCAACACTGTCTTCAAAAAATATAATTCAAGCTTCCATAGACAATGACATTTATTATAACTCAGCATATAAATAATATATCATAATATTATTTTATTTGACGCGAGACGACAGCGACCCGTCAATTGCACCAACCAGAGAGCGCCATTTGATTCATGTACCGACGACAAGTTAGTCACGTGTATTTGTTTATCGTCGTTCGTGCGTTCTTATTGCAATTGTTTTATCTGATTAAATAGTTTTCCACCATACTTCCCCATAACACTCGCAATTTGACAAGGCAATGCATATTGCAATTTTGTAAAAAAAAAAAGAAATCCCATAGACCTAAGCTCAAAATTAGACAGTTTATTGACTTAATTTCGTTCCGTGACATCTCCGGTGCTACGGAAGCTCTAACGTAGACACGCGCTTGCAACAAACTCAATGGTCATTTTTTTTTAATTTGGGTAGAATTTACCGGACATTAACTTATGCCTCAAAATGGTCACAGAACGGAATCAGCTCACCCCAACTCCATGTTGTCTTGTTTGCCCCACCCTTAGTGTCCTTTAGAAGCCAGAGGCGCGAATGAAAGGCAGCCTCCGCTAAGGGCGAAGATGATCAATTAATGTGGGATGAGTTACATTTTTAAACGTACAGAGTTAAAAAATTAGAAGATATTAGAACATATTATTTGATGTTATATATATTAATATTTTAGAAGTTTATTGCTTGAATGCATGTTACAAATTTAGATGCAAAAAATAACCAACGTGCTGAGTTGTATTTGTAGTGGCTAACATAAAAGATAACTAGTGGTTATATAGTATCGTTCAGACGTTCGTTATATGTGGCTGACTTATTAATTTAGAAGACAATGTAGATTTTTAGAGGCAAATAATGCTATTAAAAATAAGTCTGTTTAATTAGCATCCGTTGCAAATTGAGTAATATGCTAGACTGCTAGAGTTTAATTTGATATGAAGATGTACTTTGATAACTTAGGCGTTTGTCAAATTTATAGAAATTTTTAAATTGATTGATGATTTAGCCTTGATTGGTTATCTTTCTCCGTTTAGGACAAGGGTAGCCTTTTAAATATAAAAAAAAAAATATTATTCAGGAGGTAATTATCAAGACTAGTCAAGTCCACTTTACTATAATTTTTCAAGCAACATTTGAAGTAAGCCCATTTGTTTTATTTTATTTTATAATTTACAGCCTATATAGCTTAAGCCAAGCTGATAACATACTAACCACATATTTGTAATAGACTATTTTATAAAATAGAGTGAAACTTATAATTTTATTATATTAATTAATTCTAATTCTCAATAAAAGTATGTAGTAAATTTTTTTTAAAAGTTTTAATTTGAAGGAGGCTAAAAAAGGGTTAAGTCACAAAAAATAACTTTTGATTGATTGTTATATTTTTATAACTCTTCATGAGTATTATCATATGCATTATGCCATAGTAGTATTTTTGGAAGTTTTATAGTCACTTAAAAAAAAAAGTTTTAAAATAGTCGCAAATAGGACCCTTGCCTACCTTTATTTTGCTAGTGTTTTAGGTAATGGCCTTTTTAACACAAATGAATAACTGTTTCACCCGTTGTAGAATTTTTTTATCTTACACATAAGTTACCAAGAAACTTTAACAGCACGAGATCGAATTATTTAAATTAGGACCTGTTTCACTTCAATGAACAAACTGCCACTCTTAGATTCGTATTTGCGAATAGAAATATTAGAAATATACCATAATTATAGTGGAATTCTATGCTAAAAAAGAAAAATACATCAAAAAAACATTAAAAACTTTCACAAATAGCATTATCTGCAACCGGTGAAATAGGCCCTTAATAAACTAACAATTATCAAAATAATATGCCATATTACATATGATTTATTTTGTGGTTTAATTTATTTGATACTAGCGGCGGACCGGCGGATGTCCTGCCCGGAAAATAGCTACCAAATTTGTTTGCTTAGATACCGATAGCAGCGCCACCTCCCGGGTCAAATTGGGATAAAAACTACCCTATCTCCCAAGTTGGACCAAATTACAGATGCTTACAAAATTTGATAAAAATTGGATCAGCAGTTTATCGCCCTTATACATCGTGAGACGAAATTTATATATATACAGGGTGTCCCAAAAAGTAGTGATAAGCGGAATTCCAGAGATAGGGCACCCTTTGGGGTATCCGAATCACCCCTATGTATGTTCAGCGATTTTGCATAGTTTTCGAGTTACGAATTTTTTTATATGTTTTTGAGAATTTTCCACCTGAACAACTTTAAAAATTTCTAAAAAAAATAATTGAAGACTTTTTAGAATTTTTGTTTTTGTATCTAAATAGTCATGAGCTGTAGCTTCCCGCTTAAAAGATTCAGCTTCTTAACTTTGATGGAAATTGTGAAAATCTAAGTGTAAAGTGAAAATTTTACGTTTTGAGAACTATGACTTCGATTTTCAACTTAGAATTAAAAATCTAAACAGGCGATTTTATGGTTTCTAATTAGGTTTAAAAACTTTTCCAGAGTCTCAGCTTTCATAATCATAAATAAAAAGTTGTACTTAATGGGGCTACTTTTGCTAAAATTTGCCTTCAAAGACATCAAGGTGGAAAATTCTTAAAATTACCAATTTGAATAAAAAAATTTTTTTTGCTCAATTTATTATTCCTTTAAGGTTAAATAGTTTTGTCGGCGCTCTAGCTGGGTCATACGTATAGGATTCGTGCGGAGGAAAATGATAAATCCGTAGACTGAGTGATATGGTTCCAAAACGATGGTGCTCCATGCCACTTTGCAAGAATAGTCAGACAACATTTAACAGAAAGATTTAGAGACAGATGGATCGGCCGTGGAGGGCCCATTGCATGGCCCCAGACTTGAATCCAATCGATTTCTTTGTCTGGGGATATTATAAAGAAATAGTTTACGCTAAAAACATTAGCAACGTAGCGGAGTTAAGACGAAAGTTGAGACAGGCAGAAGAAACAATTAAAAACAATAGAATAGCATTCGTAAGAGTTAATTAGTCTGTTAACCAACCAAAAGATTGTAAGAAAACTAAGATCGAAGATTTAATAAATATTTGGAGGTTATTTAGGTTTAATTAATAAAACGAAAAGTAATCGTCTTAAAATGATTTATTATAAAAAGTTTTCAATATGTCGACCTTCGTGCTCGATACATGTTCTACATCGTCTTAAAAAGTTTTCTTTGAGTCTTAAATTCGAATGCTATTCTGTTGTTTTTAATTGTTTCTTCTGCCTGCCTCAATTTTCGTCTTAACTCCGCTACGTTGCTAATGTTTTTAGCGTAAACTATTTCTTTATAATATCCCCAGACAAAGAAATCGATTGAATTCAAGTCTGGGGACCGCGGCGGCCATGCAATGGGCCCTCCACGGCCGATCCATCTGTCTCTAAATCTTTCTGTTAAATGTTGTCTGACTATTCTTGCAAAGTGGCATGGAGCACCATCGTTTTGGAACCATATCACTCAGTCTACGGTTATATCATTTTCCTCCGCACGAATCCTATACGTATGACCCAGCTAGAGCGCCGACAAAACTATTTAACCTTAAAGGAATAATAAATTGAGCAAAAAAAATTTTTTTATTCAAATTGGTAATTTTAAGAATTTTCCACCTTGATGTCTTTGAAGGCAAATTTTAGCAAAAGTAGCCCCATCAAGTGCAACTTTTTATTTATGATTATGAAAGCTGAGACTTTGGAAAAGTTTTTAAGCCTAATTAGAAACCATAAAATCGCCTGTTTAGATTTTTAATTCTAAGTTGAAAATCGAAGTCCTAGTTCTCAAAACGTAAAATTTTCACTTAACACTTAGATTTTCACAATTTCCATCAAAGTTAAGAAGCTGAATATTTTAAGCGGGAAGCTACAGCTCATGACTATTTAGATACAAAAACAAAAATTCTAAAAAGTCTTCAATTATTTTTTTTAGAAATTTTTAAAGTTGTTCAGGTGGAAAATTCTCAAAAACATATAAAAAAATTCATAACTCGAAAACTATGCAAAATCGCTGAACATACATAGGGGTGATTCGGATACCCCAAGGGGTGCCCTATCTCTGGAATTCCGCTTATCACTACTTTTTGGGACACCTGTATATATATATATATAGATTATTATCCTCTTAGGTTCTTACATTCAAAGTTTACTTTGTAATAAAATCTGCCGAAAAGTTTCATTAGTGATTTAACCTCTTTTTTCCCTTGGCCCATTATTTAGTGTACACTTTGAAATTACTTCCTGAATGTTGCCTGTTGCCTTAACAACAAGTTATCCTTTGAATAGCCTTATCTCAATGTTCATATTAATATATAATTAAAATAATACTAATGTAACGTAGCAATAAAACTATAAAGTAAAAAAAACGAGTAGACTTTAGACTACACGACTGAAGTAAAACTCTATCTTAAGTAACTTCTATCTTCCTCTCAACCTCCGTTCGTCTCGCCCGATCACACTTTTCGTAACGCTCACGTCACGTATTCAATAACTTCCCAAGTCAAGCGTGCGTAAAGAAGTTTGTTACTTCAAACTTCAAAAAGAATGTTACTGACTATTGGAGGAGCTAAAAAAAGTTTTACTTCAGTCGTGTGGTCTAAAGCACACCAATTTTTTTTTCTATGTAATAAGTTTTGTCAATAGAAATAAATATTTTTCACTATTAAGTGATATTTGATTATATATACTATGATTATACATATAGGAATTATATTGTGTAAAACTATTTTATTTAATATTTTTGTTTGCTTTTAATAGGTTAAAGAGTTTGTTAAGAGTTAGGTTAAAAACTAAGATTTTATTGGATTTTTTTTTTGTCTTGTATGGTCTAAGTACCAAAACGCAATCACTATTTATTATAATTTAATTTATTTTAGTTTTGGATGTAAAAATACTGTGCTACTCGTAAAACGGTCATTAATTTTATTGAAAATATTAGACTGAGTTTTGTCATGAACATTCGTGTTATCTTATTTCTTTTATTTTTATCATTTAAAATAATAATAATCAGTCTTTAACAGAAAGCCTTTTATAATTCAACAACATCGTATTGCCTTGAAGAATATTTAACATGTTTCACTAATAATGTTTTTTACCTGTTCGTAGTATGTTAATATTTCATAAATAAAATTATTTTAAGTGTTTATTAGTTTTATTCTATACTAGCTGCGTCCTGTGGTTTCACTTGCGTTATTTGATGAAATAAAACGTACTGAAATATTTGGAAGACTATATACTATATAGTCTTCTTCGGTAAATAGACTATTTATTTGTTTATTTACCTTATTTATTTATATCAAGTATTGCCTTCAGTGGTTATAAATACATTTATGTATTTTTGTAGTAAAAAAAGTAGTGTTTTTTTTCAATATTTGTTTTATAATTTATACATTGAGTTACATACATTCTCCCTTTGATTTACTACAGATTATATAAGGACCGGTTTAGTAAAAATGCGTTCATAATATTAAAACATTTTAATACTAGTTTATCTACTATTAACATTAAATCAACAAAATATGTATAAAAATAATTTAAAGGTCTTCAGTACTCCATTTGTAAATTTCTTCTTCTTGTGCTTTTCTTTTGCTGATTTGATCGAAATATTTTTTCTCATATCCGTTTGAACGGTCGACGCCATCCCATCTATACCCGGGTCGAATATTGAACCGGTTTGGCGGGAAATTACCTTTATATGTTGGTTTTTCTGCAAAATTTAATAAATTAATTGATGTGTACAAATAAAAAGGAATCGCTGAAATATATACATGGAACTTCCGAACAACTGCGGCAAATTATTATATTAATATAATTTATATTTATAAAAAAAGATATATTCACGAAAACAAAAAATGGCGGCACTGAGTTCAGTTCCGATTCAGCGAGTTAGTGAATAAAATTAACTATTATCATCATCATCACTTCAGCCTATCGCCATCCACTGTTGGACATAGGCCTCCACAAGTTCGCGCTACAAATGGCGTGAATTCATGGATGTTGCCCATAGTCACCTCGATGATCAGGCGGGTTGGTGACCGCAGGCTTTGTCGCACCGAAGACGCTGCTGCCCGTCTTCGGCCTGTGTATTTTAAAGCCAGCAGTTGGATGGTTATCCCGCCATCGGTCGGCTTTTTAAGTTTCAAGGTGGTAGTGGAACTGTGTTATCCCTTAGTCGCCTTTTACGACACCACTTTAGGTTATTGCATAACATTTAATACTTTACTTAAGTCTGTAATGTACCGAATGTTTTAATGTAGTAATTTATAAATTGTTAGTTGATTTTGCTACTAAAGATTCATTACTGTTTACTGTTGTAACATAATGTAATGGGTATGTATTTATTTGTGTATTTATTTATTAATTAATTTATTTATATGTTTATTATTTATTTATATTATTATTATATTATTAGATAGTAGCATTCACTTTTTTGCTTTTTTAACCGACTTTCAAAAAAGGAGGAGGTTCTTAATTCGACTCTATTTTTTTTTTATGTATGTTACTTCAGAACTTTTGACTGAGTGGAGCGAAGAAATCGCTTCACTCAGTCAAAAGTTCTGATCGGTTAAAAAATGACCGTACTAATGACTATTTGTTCTTATATTTTATTAATTACTAGCACTGACGAAGGGACTGGTCCACAAGTTTAAAGTCGCTCAACGTGCAATGGAACGGGCTATGCTTGGGGTTTCTCTCAAAGATAGGATTAGAAATGAGACTATCCGCGAGAGAACGAAAGTAACCGACATAGCCCACAGTATTAGCAAGTCGAAGTCGCAGTGGGCTGGTCATCTGTGTCGCAGGACTGATGGCCGTTGGAGCAGACGTGTCTTTAAGTGGAGACCGCGTCTTGGCAAATGCAGTGTGGGACGTCCTCCGGCCCGTTGGACCAACGATCTACATACGAATGCCGGTGTGAGCTGGATGAGGATTGCGGAAAAACGGGATGTCTGGCACGAAGTTGGGGAGGCCTATGGCCAGCAGTGGTCTGCAATAGGCTGAACTGACTGACCCAACGGCCAACCCTAAATTTTTAGGGTTAATATCCTATAATTCATACCTGGTCCCAGCTCTCCCCGTTCTCTCTTCTTATCTCTTATGTACTGTAACATGGGATCTCCGTCTCTCTCTATATCTTTCAACTTGTCTTCTAGATCTCTATCGTCTTTGTACCGAGCTAGCGGTTTGGCTGACTCATGTATGAAATCTTGTACTGCTGCTTGCTGGGCCTCGATTTGTTTTATACTGAAATAGGAATAAAGGATATAATTATCCTGCTATGCTCTACCTCGGTTGATGATTGACTTTTTTAGAAATTATTTTAATATCTGTACTGTACAACAGTGGGTACATTTTGGAAAGAATCCATACTCTTAAATACTAAGATTATTTCATATTTCTAATATTTTCCTATAGTAGAAGATCTGAACCCAAGTCGACCTTCACCGAGCTGATAATGGAATGAAACATACTTTATAATTAATTTAGTATAATAGATAATATATTAGAAGTGGGTTGCTTAAAAAAATCTGGACTGACTATTTTTAATTATTTAAAAAAAAATCTGACTTGATAGTTTGAAACGTATAGAATGTACAGCCATTGGGTTGCCTATTACTTACCTCGAAGATCTTAGAATATTTATTGTTAATTATTTAGGAGAGGTTTGCCCGTAGTGAGATATTTTACAAGCAATATAGTCCAGTTTGATGTACTTGTAGAATAAAAAAAATGTATTGTACATACCCTTTACTCCATTTCTTATATTTTTCATCCAATTCTTTTTGTCTTTCTGCTTTTTCCCTTTGTTTCTGTCTTTCTTCTGATGTTTCTCTCTTACCTAATACAAAAAATATAAAATATGTATTTATTATTTAGAACTACATATATATTATTGCAGAAAAGATTTCAGTTAGTAGTTTCATATGTAGTCTTGTGGAACATTAAAGGTTATAAAATATTCAATTCATTTGAAGGAAGTTTCTAGACATTACTATAGTTACAATTGTGCCAAAATACATTTTTATTAGGTATACTTAGATACAAAAATATCAAGATAAGGTTTTTTTTTTTCATTTTCCTACAAGTTAATTTTATAAGTAGGGGTATTTAAGTTATTTTCAATTTAAATTTAATATGATTAAAACGTAGAATTTATAACCTTTTTTATATTTATCATCATCATCATCATCATTACAACCTATACAGTCCACTGCTGGACATAGGCCCCCACAAGTTTACGCCAAAAATAACGTGAACTCATGTGTTTTGCCCATAGTCACCAAGCTGGGCACGCGGGTTGGTGACCGCAGTACTGGCTTTGTCGCACCGAAGACGCTGCTGCCCGTCTCCGGCCTGTGTATTTCAAAGCCAGCAGTTGGATGGTTATCCCGCCATCGGTCGGCTTCTTAAGTTCCAAGATGGTTGTGGAACCTTGTTATCCCTTAGTCGCCTCTTACGACACCCACGGGAAGAGAGGGGGTGGCTAAATTCTTTAGTGCCGTAGCCACACAGCATTAATTAATTAGTATTTATGTAACTATAAAAATAGACTAAGGCTTGACTAGTAGCAGTACTTTTATTACAGTCAATAGTAAAGTAGAAAAAAAAAATTGGCACTTTGTTTCTACGCCTGAAAAAAATAATATTTTAAGAGACTTCAAAGTTATGGGACTCCTATATGTTTAGAAATTTGTCTTAAATCATACTGATTAGAATAAAAATTAATAAAAAAATGTAATTAGTAATTAAAACAAGATGATATATATATTTCACTCACCTTTCCTAGATACAGCTTTAGCATTTCTTCCTGACATTTCGTCAGTCATATTCTTAAAAGCCTCATCTTCGCGTACTCTAAATGCTTGATTTTCTTCTTTTAATTGTTTTGCATCTTGCAAACCTGCCATTTTGCCTTCTAAAGTTTTTGCCATTTTCTTATTTGATGGCGGTGGTTCATCATTTCTATAATCCCTTCCATTGTTCTTACTTCTATTTCGTCTAGGCGGTGATGCATCTGAATCATTTTCATACCTCTTTTCTATCCTTCTTTCATTAGGATTCTTACTTCTATCTCTTCTAGGTGGTGATGCATCTGAATCACTTTCATACCTTTTTTCTATCCTTCTTTCATTATAGTTCTTACTTCTATCTCTTCTAGGTGGTGACGCATCTGAATCATTTTCATATCTTTTTTCTATCCTTCTTTCATTATAATTCTTACTTCTATCTCGTCTAGGCGGTGATGCATCTGAATCATTTTCATACCTCTTTTCTATCCTTTTTTCATTAGGATTCTTACTTCTGTTTCTTCTAGGGGGTGATGCATCTGAATCATTGTCATACTTCTCTGTCTTTCTATCCTGTATTTTTTCTCTTTTATTTCTTGGTGATAAATCTCTCTTTTTGTTTTTTTCGTATTTATCTACATTTTTTTTCTTTGGTGATTTTCTTCTTCTAGGAGGAGATGCATCTGAATCCTGTGAATTAGTTTGACGTTTTGATTTTCTAGGTGGTGATTGATCTGAATCATAATCTTTTCGTGATCTTTGTTTAGATGTATATCTATCATTAGATTTATCTTTTGATCTATTTGGGGACATGTCTCGACTTGTCGATCTTCTCAAATACTCTTGTGCTTCAAAATCACCCCACCGACTCTGCTTTCTAGTTTTTTTTAGTTTATTATTTTCTTGTCCTGATGATGACTGTTTATTTGAATCAATATATCTTTCTCTTTTCCTTGGAGGTGACGCATCTGAGTCATAAGACTTAGAAACTTGTTTATAGGTCTTTTTCCTCGGAGGACTTGCATCATTATCGCTTTGATTTGACCTACTTTTTTGCACTTGTCTTTTAGAACTTTTCGGTGGTGAAGGATCAGAATCATCATATTTATCCTTTGATTTATCTTTTTTACGTGGTGGACTAGCATCGCTATCACTGCAGTTGCCTTTACTTTGTTGTGTTTGATTTCTTTCTAAGTTTCTTGGTGGTGAAGGGTCAGAGTCGTTTTTGTTTTCATTTTCTGAATCACTGTACATTTTCCCAAAAACAACTTCATTTTCTTTCTCAACTTCTTTATTACTGCGTTTGACTTCTTCTACTTTCAATTTACTGTTAAATCCATCGTCCTGAAAAATATTCAAATTAGTTGGACATGCACAGCTACTATAATGAAATTCAGTACACCCATGACAATAGAATTTGCAAAAGTGCTAAAATATCAAGAACTTAAAATGATCAACAACAATCATAAATATCCTATTTTACATATAAATCATAGTTTTACTGACCATAAAAGATTAAAACTAATCTGTATTTATAATAATATATACTTATAGAGGAAAAATTTACATTTTTATATTTTAGAATGTTTGTAATGAGTAAACTGTGTGGCTACGGCAGTAGAGTATATAGCCACCCCCTCTCTTCCCATGGGTGTCGTAAGAGGCGATTAAAGGATAACACAGTTTCACTACCACCTTGGAACTTAAAAAGCCGACTGATGGCGGGATAACCATCCAACTACTGGCTTTGAAATAGATAGAAGACGGGCAGCAGCGTCTTGGGTGCGACAAAGCCAGCCCTGCCATCACCAACCCGCCTGCCCATCGTGGTGACTATGGGCAACACACATGAGTTCACGCCATTTTTAGTGCGTACTTGTGAATGATAAATGAGTAAATTAGAACACTATTGGACTTTTTACAAATTTTTTTACCAGTACATGCTAGGTTATCACTGAGCAACAAAGGTTATATTTTTTTCCATATAAATATTCCATGTTCCATGGGCGAAGAGGTAAGCTGAAAGCTATAAGAAAGTTGCTAACAGGTCTGATATTAAGTAGAAATTAAGAAAAATAAAATGAAAGAATAGTTTAATACTTGAAACTGTAATTTCATTTAAATTCGATTACTATTGACTATTCTTGTAAACTTGATTTTTCAAATATCAAAGTAGTACCATAACTTCATTTGTTTACAGGTTTGATATTAAGTAGAAATTAAAAAAAAAATTAAAGTATGATATATGATTGAGTATGGGTTGAAACAAAACTAAAATAGGTCAAAGCAGGATTATAAGTTGCATGTGTATTGTTTTTGGTTGTACAATAAAGTATATTTATATTGTATTGTATTGTGTATACCTGATTGATTACTCGCCATTTTGAAGATGTTTTAAAGTCTTCTAACTTCCTAATTTCTTCTGGCCTCTCATCAATGATACCGGCTATTTGAGGAGCGTCCTCACCTTCGTTCAAAATGTCCAACTCATCTGTGTCTAAAGGTCGTAGTTTTGTAAGATCTATGTCATCGTCGATAATTTTAAAACTGAAAATTAAAGTTCAAAAAGTAGTTAAGAAAAAAATTATAATTGTTTTAAGAACTAATTTTTGATATTTAGACAATAGATGATATGTTAACACGTATGTTTAAACATTTTAAGCAGTATTTATAATTATTGGTTATGCAATATGAACATATACACTGGACCAATCACACTAAGTGATGAAAGAAGCTAGAGAGCTATAGAGGAATAACAGAATATTTCGCATAACCTCAAAAACCAAGTAGAAAGTATGCCAAATTGCATAATAACAGAATTGCAAGCTCGCACTACATTAAGGACTAAAATGTGTGAAAACAGCACATCTATAACCAATCTACATTTACGAAAATATTGGATAAACTGTATATTTTTATTTACACCACACCATCGCAGTCCACTGGTGGACATAGGCCTCCACAAGTTCGCGCCAAAAAAGGGCGTGAACTCATGTGTTTTGCCCATAGTCACCACGCTGGGAAGGCTCAAATTTTTATTTATTTTACATTAACTAAAAATAAAAAGCTCTTCATAAAGCTAGGTCAGGTACTTTTGAAGATATTGAAGATTTTCTAACTGACCCCATTCTTGGCACTCCCGGTTATTAACGAAGACTGATTAACAATTCTTATTTTATGACTTTCGTAAGCTATAAATAATTTGTACAGTAAATTTCCTTAAATAAGACTATAAATGAATAATTAGAAACAATTCAATTCATCGTATTCATAAGGGGTAGTAATTAGTGTACATATGAACAAGATATTAAACAATATAGCATAATAATTTACGCTAACAGGTAACAATACCTTAAATTTTACTATCTTTACCCGAAGCATGAAGTATCTTATTGATAAAAATAATGTGAAAAACATAGGATATATCATACCCTTTTCCTTTTACTGCCTTTTTCTTTTTCTTCTTTTTATCAGCTGATTTACCAGTTAAATATTTCTGCAAATAAGCTTTCTGATCTATTCCTGTTGACATTTTTGGTTTTTATTTGTTAGTTAGTTAGTTAGTTCTTTGCTTAATGGCTTTTAGTTGTGTCAGTTTGACACATATCATTTCGCCAATGTCACGTGGGAGTTTTTATTTGTTATTATATATTTCTCTTAAAAACAATAATTAATCACGAAAACAACGCGTTTTACGTTTACCGTAGCTTGACATTGACTTTGGCGTTTTTGATTTGACACATATTGGGAGGGGTGTCTATGGAATCTATAGAAATCGATGTTTTAAACTTCAAACTACTTCAATGAATAAAAACGATACATCTAGTCATTTAAGTCAAAAAATGTTTTACTAAGAACATAAATATAAGAGTGTTTTAATGTTTTTTTTTTTACTTAGTTTATCAAAATTTAATGAAAAAAGGATAAGGTATAGTTATCAATGGAATAGTGACTATTTTTGAAGCAGCGTATGTTCCTATGAAATCGAATAAGGTTCGAAAGATAGAATAGTATTTCAGCAAATGTTTGCAAAGTTTCGACACTAAATATATTTTTATATTCGATTCTTTCGTCGAGTTTCAATAATGTTGAATATTATCTTATTAGTTATCGTTTGAAAAAATATAACTGTTTGCTGGCAAACGAAAAAAAAAAACCGATTTCAATTACATCCACAAGTAATACAACATAGGTATTCTAAACATTTTTGAGTATCATATCAAAAATTGACCGCTCCAGCGGCGTTCGAACCCGCGTCTCCGACTGACCGTGTCGGCACTCTAGCCAATTAAGCTATGTAACGATGTACCCGCTAGATCGAAATTTTTGATATGATGATTTTTATATTCGGTTTAAGCGAACCGTGGCGCCGTCTATAGTGAGCTCTTTACAGAAACCCGTAACTATTCAAAGTTTCATATTACAATGAAAATCTTTGAGATTGTGTTACCCACACATTAGGAATTACATATTATAATTACATTTCAACAACGTAGGTAGACGAAATAATTGTGTTTGCTGGCAAACGAAAAAAAAAAACCGACTTCAATTACATCGACAAGTAATACAACGTAGGTAGACGAAACAATAGTCAAGTGAATACGCATTAGTAAAGATTAATCCAAAAGTTGGAATCAGATCTCGATGAAATTTAAATGTGACTACATGGTTAAACATCGGCTTTCGATCAAATTAAAAATCTTTAAAATCGGTACACCCAGTAAAAATTCTATCGATTTCTCTGGGATTCCATACTTAAAAACTTATACGATGGATATCCGCCTCATTTAGTCCAAAGCCTTTGCTTTGGATCATAAGTGTGGCTGTTTTATAAAAGGCTTTAAAAACTATGCCAATATTTTTTTATAAATAGAATACTATTTTAAAGTGCTGTATATAAATTGATATAGTACGAGTATAATATATACCAATGAGATAGTATAAATTTTATGAAAATAAATTTTTGATATTCTTAATATTTAACGTGTGTGTATATTTCTGGTTAGTGAAACAGTTAAAGCCGTGTGTTCATTAACCAGAAATTGATTTTCTTCGTTAGTCAGAAAATAAGTAAAACATAAAAATGTAAAAAAAAATAATTATTAACACTCGATCTTACAATGGAAATAATTACGATAAGCTAATTTACATCTTTAAAATTGAATTATTTTCCAATTATAACTTCTTATATGTTAAGAAGTTAAATTTCACGCACATTAAATCAACATGGGCGGTATTTAAAAAATTAGTCACAAAATGAAAATTTTGGTTAAAAAGCGATGCTTTTTTTCGAAATCTTTGTAGTTAGTTCGGAGACTTAAACCAGCAAAGATGAATTTTCTCATTATTGTTGGATTCTGCTTAACCGCCGCTGCGGCAGTACCGAGAGTAAGCTGTTGTAGTTACTTTAATGTTTTTAACCTTTTTTCAGCCTGTAACGTAACACTGCTGGGCATAGGTCTCTTTCTTCATGTATGCTGCTCCATTGTAGGTTGGCGGATATAAATGCTACTATGAGTAACGATCGTTCTCAGGTGTTTATGATAGCAACTAAAACTGACAGCTTAAAGTGCTTTCCGAGGCGCGGTGGGGAGAACAACATCCTGAGTGGGAATCGAGCCCGCAACTGTCGGTGTTTACGTGCTCATACGGCAAACGCACCGCTACATTAAAACGGTATCAACTTCTACATATACTTAAAGGAAACTTTTTATTTTACCCTTTTAATTTGGTGACTTATTTCAACAAGGCTCAAATTGTCAGTTTCATTATACAATTTAGCGATATATTCTACTCTTGATTTCTATTTTAATTTAAATTTGTAAACTATCTTGTCTGCCTCAGGCATTGGAGTCGAAAGGAAACCTAGACAATAAAATTAATTATTGTATATAATAGAATTTTTATTGATAATTTTTAACAAAACTTTCTTTTTAAATAGAACACCGATTATACGGATACTACCGCAGTGCAAAGAAGTGTAAGTGCTATCCTTTTTTCTCATTTATTCTCTCTTTAATTCTTTTTGTATACAAAACTTGTCTTGACTGCTATTTCGAAGTAGAAACCATGGAGAACAGCCACAGATAAATAAAATATACAGATTACGTACAGATATAAAAAGTACATTAAAATACACATTTTTATATTAATGACTTGCTTAACGCTGGGTTGAATTCAAGCCCAGATTATTTTTCTACGCATATGTCACGATCTCATAAGTTTTGTACTCTTCTCCCGCCGGGTTGAATTCACACCACAAATTTTGTCTCCGCAGTTTATCGCGGGTTTGAATTCAACCCCAGATGACTAACTCGTATTGAAACCATATTATATGACAAAAATAGAGCTTAAAATAGTTTCACCGAATAATATGCCAATAATGTTTATATTGCACACGTGTTACTGATAACCTTTATAAGCAAGGGTCTACTTACGGACTACAACAGTTATATTCATACAATGCGAAAGAAAAATAACATCTAACCAATAAAGTTGAACTTGGCGATGAAAAAAATAATATTAATTGATTTTTAAAGTTTTAATTTGTAAAATGACGATTCGAAAGTGCTCTTGGAGCCTATTTGAATAAAGCTGTTTTTGATTTTGATTTTGAATCATAAACATTTGTTTTTGGATACGGTTATACATCAAGTTTATGTGCAATCAATTAAACACACTGTTAGAGGCTTAATGTAGCGTCCGACTGAAACTGAAATTTTTCAGCTGAAACTGAAACCGAAACCGAAATTCGACCTTGGTCTCAGTTTCGGCTGAAATCGTACGTAATGTACCTACCTACTGTGTTTTTAACAGACTTCCAAAAACTACCCAAAAAAGAAGCAGAAGATTCTCAATTCGATTATATTTTTTCATAACTGTTTTATTATTAATAATAAGTTTATTTCAGACAAGGTCCATACTATAAAAAAAACCAGTATAGGTACAAAATAATTAGCGTAGTAAGAAATAAAAACAGAAATAAACAATAAAACAATAAAACGTAAGAAATTTGAAATTTATATCGAATAAATTATTTATATTTAATTTAAACTTTAATGTATATAATATTAAATAATAAATATATTTATAGAGCATATAATATTATAAGTAATCTCTTTTTTATTTACAGTACAGTCCCTACGATCCTTATTATCACGAATATAACGTATGTATACATTTATTTCTAAAAACAGTAATTATGATTATCATGTAATGTTTTAATTAAAGTAGCTTACCCGGTGAACTTTTTTAAATTATTTTTTGTACAACCTGATACCAACAAAAAAAAAAACTCATTGTATTGACAATAAAGAACATAAAAAAAGAACTATCAAATTTAGTGCAGGTATATGAAAATTATACGTGTATAGGTATTCCTTTTTAACCGACTTCCAAAAAAGGAGGAGGTTCTCAATTCGACTTTATTTTTTTTTTAATTTTTTTTTATGTATGTTACATCAGAACTTTTGACCGCGTAGACCGATTTCGACAAATTTTTTAATCGAAAGGTGGTGTGTGCCAATTGGTCCCATTTAAATTTATTTGAGATCTAACAACTACTTTTCGAGTTATATCTAATAATGCGTTTTTACTTGACGCTTTTTTCGTCGACCTTACGTTGTATTATACCGCATAACTTTCTACTGGATGTACCGATTTTGATACTTCTTTTTTTGTTGGAAAGGGGATATCCCTAGTTTGATACCATGATAAGGAAACCAGGATCTGATGATGGGATCCCAGATAAATCGAGGGAAACTCTCGAAAATCCGCAATAACTTTTTACTGGGTGTACCGATTTTGATAATTTTTAATTTAATCGAAAGCTGATGTTTATCATATGGTCACATATAAATTTTATTGAGATCTGATAACTACTTTTTGAGTAATCTTTGATAACGCGTAGTTACTTGACTATTTTTTCGTCGATCTACGTTGTATTACTCGTCGATGTAATTGAAGTCGGTTTTTTTTTCGTTTGCGAGCAAACACAATTATGTTGATCCAAGTTTATGTACATAGACCTTATGATTTTATTTTCCAGCCCGGATACTACAACTGTAGGGTAAAGTACAACACTAACTATACAAAAATTGTAATCCGAACATTCTCATAACTATATTAAGGGCCTGTTATTATATGCTGTGGATAACGCTATTTGACGGATGACGGTATCCGACACTTAAAAGTTTTTGATTTATTCTTCTTTTTTACCATCGAATTCTACTATATTTATGAGATTTTTCTATCTAAGTTGGTTATCACAAGTATAATAAAACAAGCATGTTTGTATTAGTATGAGGTAAAATGAGGGACATATTTGCCATCTTTGTCTCAAAATTAGAAAATTTTGAGTTCTCTATATATGTGTTAAGCACTCTTAAGCTCCTTGATGAGTGTTTAGAAAATGTTAATTTTCACGACATAACAATATTAGTGATCATCTATACAAATAAATAAAATTGGAGTGTCTGTTTGTAATATTGAAATAACAGCTTTTTACAAAATGGATATGGATGTATACACGGTATTTTTGTCTGTCTTCCTGTCTGTCTGTTTGTTCCGGCTAATCTCTGAAACGGCTGGACCGATTTTGACGGGGCTTTCACTGGCAGATAGTTGATGTAATGATAAGTAACTTAGGCTACTTTAATTTCTTAAATTTATTTATGTTATATGTCTGCGGACTGATCAATAACTTTTTGTTGATTTTTTAATTCCACGCGGACGAAGTCACGGGTACAGCTAGTTAACGGATAAAAGTTATAAGTATTATGTTTGAAATGTTTGCACACCAATACTAGATGTACTGTTACTACTTATTATTAAAAATAAGTAATAATAATAAGTCTCACATAAGTTTTGAGATTTAATGAGGGAACCCACAAGCCGATTATAACAAAAAATTAATCTCTATTTAATTTTTCTTATTAATTTCAATGTAGTAAAATTTTATAATTTCTAATTGTATATGCGTGTCTTTTTCAGCCCCCCTACTACTATCCCTACTACTACGAGGTAAGTATATACGTTCAATCAATTAGTATAATTTCTGAATGATCTTTGAAATCTTTTTACAATTGAAAAAAATATTGAATTAAACACTATTTGGTAATATACAGTAATGTACAATATCACAAATTAAAATGGCATTCGAAAGTTCAAAAGAGTATAATTGTATAATTCTTAATTATTTTGTTTTTCAGACCCCTTCTTATTCTTGTTACTACAAGATCTACTACAATCCTTACTACAACTATTACAGGGTAAATAAAAGATTTTGATTTTTTTTCAAATTTTTTTAATATTGTACACTATCGGTATCTCTGTTTTTCTTTTTTTAGAACACAATAAAGCACTAAATAAATACTTTTGTAATTTTCTAATTCAACTTTCTTGTTAGTTTGTTGATTTCAATTAACATCGATGAGTATATATAGGAATTTAGGAATAGGAATTATTAAGGATGACTCAAAGCTACTCGTCAAAACAATATAATTTCTTAAGCGTATAATTCAAATTTGTATAATTTACATTTTTTTTTTGTTCATTAGCCACCCTACTATTATAACTCCGGCTACTATTACGGCAGTAAGGTATGCTAGAATCAACGTAATATTAATATTTCGTTATTATAATGTTTCGGGTTTTAATAGAGTTTACTCCTTAAAAAGAAGATAATAAATAAATAAAAATAAGAAGAATGGAATAAAAAATAAGAAGAGGAAAAGATAGGGAGTAATGTCGTGAATACTAACACTGATAGTGACATTTTTTCAGCGCAACGTCTTTTGAGAGAAATAGTTTTGTCGTAATCATTCTCAAGGAGTTATACTCCAGTCCTATGTCGGAGGTGACACTCTCACTTATTTATTATCTCTGTGTAAATGATTTACGTATACTTAATATTTAACCGTGGACTACTTTATTTTATTTTAACTGTAATAGCTTCTTAAATGATTAAAACGTTTGTCAAACGCTAATTACAAAACAAAACTGTGTTTTTGCCATCTTCACTTGGGAGTTACGATGTCAGATAATTAGGACATATTATTAATAATTAAAAAGCAAATCAATGTGATGAAACGCAACAAATAATTTATTAATTTTCTCATTTTTTCAGGCCTACAGGAAGGGCGATACGGTATAATTGGTTTTATTATTTCTTAAGCAAATTATTTCTAGGCATATTTATAAAAATACACTTTGTTTGAAGTTCTGTTGTAAAAGAAGTAAAAATAATCACAAACAATAGTTTTTCTATCTCAATTAAATCATTTTTTTTGTGTTACAATTTAGACTGACTACAGAGTAAGTTTTTCATATTTATTTTTACTCTTTTAAAATAAATTCATTATAATTATGTTTAATTTATACATCTTCAATTTTTTTGTTTTATTTTTACAGTCTAGCTACGGACACTCTGGCCACGAAGCTAACGTACGTTAATGTAGTTATTTTGCATATTTTATTAATATAATTGTTTCAAAAAAAAAAAAAAAAAAAACGAGTGTGCTTTAGAAGTAAAACTTACGAAACGTAACTCTCTCTCTTTCTATCTTCATCATCATCATCATCATCATTTCAGCCTATTACTGTCCACTGCTGGACATAGGCCTCCACAAGTTCGCGCCAAAAATGGAGTGAACTCATATGTTTCTCTTTCTATCTTTACTAACTTATATAAGTAGGGCACAGCATGAAATATCATGCTAAAAATCTCAACATTACAGAAGATTCCAGTTCATTAATACTGTTCTCAAGCTGTGTTGTGTTCCTGTGGTGAGTAAGATAGCTCCTGGCGAAGTTCGGAGGTAAGTCGGCAACACGTTTGCGATACTTCTGGTGTTGCGGGCGTCTTTATAGATTAACTACGGCAATCGCTTACCATCAGGTCAGTCGTACGCTTGATTGCCGACCTAGTTGGACAAAAAAAGTAATTACAATACATCAGTATATTTATAGTAATTTTATATTTCACTGTACGTATATACTTTTATTTTAAAATAAACACTACTATTTTTTTCATCGAAAAAATAACTCGTGACCTTTATAATACTGTCATAAATTATTATGTGTAATTATTCTCTTTACTAATTTCTTTCATTTATTTACAGTACAATGTACCACTGTACTACGCTCCTGTAAGTTACAAATTGTTATTTTTATAAAAGATAACAGCAATGTAAATACTACATTAATTTACCTTTTTCTTACCACCATGTCATACATATTTGGATATAGCTTTATACAGACACTAAGATAGAGTCGATAAAAATTCAACAATTGCTGGTATAAATTAAAACTATTCACTACTAAGTTATTTATTTAAGAAACCGGAATAAGTAATTCAGACAGAAGTAGATATATATGTATATCTCTTACTTTATGCGACAGCAATTGTTTGATACGCTAACGGTCGGTTCATGACAAGTGCCAATAAGCCGTGTATGTGTTTATCGTGGTCTGTGAATTTGTGCCCATTTTGTTTGTGTTCGACACAGAAATCTCATCCAAGGGGTGTTGAGCGTAAATAGTTTATTTATTTATTGGTACCTTTAATATTAATGAGCGAAATCAAGGTACCTATATCAATAAATAAAATGAAGTAAATTGTAAGTAGACACAGACACGCACACGCACACACACGCACCCCACACACACAAACCTGTATGTTGAGTTGAGCTTTCTGTACCAATATTTTACAACTTATTTTATTTCCACTCATTATTTTTCTACACAGGGATACTAACAAGGCTACCAGACATACTCTGATGACCATCCATCTCTTCACGAACAGTACAATAGACCCGAATATACGGTAAGTTAACGTAAACATATTTTGTATTGCCTTAGTTCTCTAAACATTCATAAAACAAAGAAGTGTCAGTGATATTTTTATTCTGTATATCCATATCTATACTAATATTATAAAGAGGTAAAGTTTCTAACTTTGTTTGTATGTAGGGGTAATCTTCGCAAATACTGATCCGATCATTAAAATTCTTTTATTAACAGAAAGCTACACTATTCAGGAGTGATATAGGCTATATTTTATTGTTCTTGAACAAAAAATCAGTGAAAATAATAGTATATGTAAATCGTGTCGGAGAAATGCGAGCGAGATAAAAACTTTACTATATATTTGCATCAAAAATAATAATTAACGCCCAATGAAGTTGGCACGGGTCGGCTAGTCAACAATATAAATAAAACTGAAGTATCTGTCTAGGGTTTCAAAATAACTGTGTTGTTTCAAGCGGATATAGTTATTTACACGATACTAAAACGCATACAAACGATTTAAAAAAAATTGTCTGTATGTCTTTCTGTTTATCAGAGTTAATATTATATAATTTATACAATGGACTACCCAGTAACACCCACCAACACTTTCCTAATAGTAAAGATATGAGGTATATTACAGATTGGGCACTGTTGGGTGCCTGAGCCCTAGCGAAACAGGCACAGCAGGAAATATCTTTCTTACCAGTAGCGTTGGGTGGTTTTTATGCCGCCCGGAACCTACCTTTTTTTTACCAAATTTATTTAACACACTCATAACAAGCACAATTTTCATAATGTTCATGGACCAAAATCAATAAAGGGGGAGGTTCTCATTTGAAGACTAAATAATTTTTATTTATACAAAATATTATACATATTTACAACTAGCGACCCGCTCCGGCTTCGCACGGGTATAAAATATAATTATAGCCTATGTCATTCACTGAAAAAATGATTAAAATCGATCCAGTAGTTTTGATTTATTCATTACTGCCCGTGGCCCGCACGCGTTAACTTTAGAGTAAAAGCCGGCCGGAACCGCCGCAAACGCTACGTACCGCGATTTTTAAATCTGTAATATCTTAGAAAATATTCATTTAAATCATATGCTGTAAAGGGCCATATAGATCTATATTAAATAAAAAATATATTTAAGGTATTTAATTGGATAAGGATTAATGCTGTATTGGTTAAAATCGCTTCGAAAATTAGCCATTATTTGTCGTAAAAAGTAAATGACAAAAATGTTATTGTGGGATATCCATAAGAGATAGGTATATACCATTGCGGAGTTTTCTGTCGACCTTTTCAATGTGTACAATACTTAGTACATTATTTTGATAAATCTCGTCGGGTTCAGCCTGCGTTTGCAATTTAAGCGAAAAAAAAAAATATTATTTACGACATAACATTAGAAAACTCAAAAATAACAGTATTTCTCCACTATTTAATGAATGTTATTATACATATAAACCTTCCTCTTGAATCAATCTATCTATTAAAAAAACCGCATCAAAATCTGTTGCGTAGTTTTAAAGATCTAAGTGTACATACATGTGCAGGGACAGAGAAAGCGACTTTGTTTTATACTATGTAGTGATTCTCATTTTCATTGTATTTTTTATGAATATTTCATTACGGACGTGGTTTGGAATTAATTTTTTTGTCAATTGAAAAAAAAATATGGTGACTTTGCACGAAAGGGATGCGCTCTTTCGTGTGCCACTCGGGGCCATGGCCCCTCCAGCACTCCTCACGCTACGTCACTTCTTAAAACTTCTTTAAATCTGGAGTAGCCCGACGGATATTGCTATCATCGCTCCTTTCTGGTAAATGAAAAAGAGATTGCGTACATAATTATATTGATTAATTTTTTCAGGCACACAACGAAGGCCATGCTAAACACCAATAGAAATTCATCTTTGAGCTACTCACCAAATATGTGTCTGGTAAACAGATTGGAAGACACAATATGCTGACTATCCTCTCTAATAAATGGCAAAAATTCACCATTTGTTTTATTTTACCATTCTACTGAGCAGATATAGACAAAAAACTATCACCTAAAACTAAAATCAATCTTATAATAAACATAAAATAGCAATGAATTCGAGAAATGGGTGCACGTGCATAACTTCTGAATGTAGTGTGCGACCGCGGTCACACCGCACATGACAAAAATTTATATTGGCCATACAGATGTTTGTCGTGCTTTAGGCGTTTATGCACGTATATTGTGCGTGATTTCAGACGGGCGACACAAAAAAAAAAAAAAATTACTGTGAGCCGTAAAAACTAAATTAATAATCTTGTAAATCATAATGATGCCTGTTCATTAATAATCTATTGCAAATGTTACATAGATAATTGTGTTTGCTCGCAAACGAAAAAAAAACCGACTTCAATTACATCGACGAGTAATACAACGTAGATCGACGAAAAAATAGTCAAGTAACTACGCGTTATCAAAGATTACTCAAAAAGTAGTTATCAGATCTCGATAAAATTTATATGTGACCACATAATAAACATCAGCTTTTGATTAAATAAAAAGTTATCAAAATCGGTACACCCAGTAAAAAGTTTTAAGAGAGTTTCCCTCGATTTCTCTAAGATCCCACTATCAGATCCTGGTTTCCTTATCATAGTACCAAACTAGGGATATTCCCTTTCCAACAAAAATGAATTATCAAAATCAGTACATCCAGTAAAAAGTTATGCGGTATAATACAACGTAGGTCGACGAAAAAAGCGTCAAGTAAAAACGCATTATTAGATATAGCTCGAAAAGTAGTTGTTAGAATCTCAAATAAATTTAAATGGGACCAAATGACACACACCACCTTTTGATTAAAAGAAAATTTGTCGAAATCGTTCCACCCAGTCAAAAGTCCTGCAGTAACATACATAAAAAAATACAGTCGAATTGAGAACCTCTTCCTTTTTTGGAAGTCGGTTAAAAAACAACAACAAAATCTTCTCAGCGCATGAGATGTTTACGCAATTACCGAAAACATCCTAATTTCTATTTATTTCGATAAATAAATTATAATAAAATGATTTTAATTTCGTTATTAACAGAATACAACTGTAGTTAGATATTTGTGAATATCCTAATAAGAAAGTACTAACTCAAGTACTAATGTTAGAGCATTAGTACTAATTAACTAGCTATAACTAGTAATCAGCGTTATCAAAGATTACTCAAAAACTACTAATCAAATCTCGATCAAATTTAAATGAGGATTACATGACAAGCACAACCCTTCAATTAAATAAAGAATTATCGAAATTGGTCTACCCAGTAAAAAGTTCTGAGGGAACATATCTCTTACTCCTTGATAATAAAAAAATAATGTATTTTTTACAGCACGACCAAACCAGCTCCGTAAAATGAAAAACAAACACATGGTAAATATCGCGTTTTTTTTAAATAAAAATAACCATGTTAGTTTTGAACTTTTATAAACACCAAAACAAAAATAGAAAATCGTTTTTTCAGGGTAGTATATGTATACAATTTTATATTATGTAGGTTTCACTAGTACGGTATTTTTAAGCTGCATTTTTTGGAGTAGCAACTTTTTAGGTGTTAATCCTGTTGAGAAAATAGCACAAGAGGCCTTTTGCACTGAAAATTTTATCTACTATTACATAAAATATTACAAAAAATAATAATTTTTACTCAAAAACGATTTATTCTATCGATTAAGAAAATTAACATAAAAAAGAATAAACGAAACCACACAAACAAGAAAAAATATTTTCCTTAATGAAAATACAAAATTATTTTAAAGTAAAGCAAAATATAAACAAGTTTTTTTCAAAATCCAAACTTACAAATAATTATAATCAGTAACTGTGATATTAATTAAGTAAATAATTATAATTTTAAAATATAATATTTAACTTATTACGTAAATTTAAAGAGAACAAGAACGAGTTGCATGAATCTTGTAAATACGGTAATTTATATTAAGATATCCAAAATTATTTGTTATACAAATAAAGAATATCAATAATAAGATTTTAATAATAATACTAGCTATGATACCCGGCTTCGCTCGGGGTTTGATATAAGATTACGTGATAGTTGAAATAAAAAACAAACTATGACTAAAAAAGTAAAAAAAAAAATATTGAAAACATTTTCTCATTGTTTACACTACTTATTTCATTTAACAACATATTTCATTTTATTGTACGTATTCTAATGTTGTTTTGAATATGTAAATCAGTTGGTTGTATTTGTGTAAGATCCTCTATACATCTTGGATTATTTCGCGTCTCAATCCATTAAAATTTGTGCATCGTTGACCAATTTCTCGTTCTTCATTTCCGATTAAATATACTTGCAGAAATTTATAGTCTTCGTTAGGCATTGGTAGTAACGATCCTATTTTGTGATAAATTTGCCCTTGAATTGAAAATACATATTCAAATTCATTTCTATTAGTGTTAGTCGAATTAACACCGAAATAAGTCATTTGAAAGCAGGAGTTGTATGATCTTATAGGTATTTTGAAGAAAATGTTTTGATTCTACCCCCGTGTCCCCGGTTGTTTCCCCGGTCATGTAATGTAGTAATTCCTGCTGAGGTGCTTCTAGTGGTGGTAATTGAATTTTTCGATTCATGCAACAGAGACCTGGTGTTTCTTTACTGCATATTATGACAATTCACTTTGAATTTTTCGTTTGTGCGTTCTTGTTATTAGTGAAAATATTAATATATTAGTGATGAAAAAGTTTACTTGTGAAATATGCAACGGAGACGTGTGTTTGATGAAAGTATATAATAAATCGAAATTCAACACGTTCGATTTTACAGATCAATTAAAAATTGTTCAGGCGTATCGATTTAACACATAAATAACAATGACATTAAATCATTTATTAATAAATAAACAAGTACTTTCATTAAGCATACAATTTCGTAACTAATTAATAGTGTTATCAATGATTTCCTATGTTTAACACAAACGAAATTATCAGAGTGCCGGCCTTATGAGGT
The DNA here is from genome assembly GCF_905220565.1 of Melitaea cinxia. Taxonomy (NCBI): domain Eukaryota; kingdom Metazoa; phylum Arthropoda; class Insecta; order Lepidoptera; family Nymphalidae; genus Melitaea; species Melitaea cinxia. The sequence goes on along the minus strand of NC_059421.1, from coordinate 6,182,731 downwards.
CACTATGTCTATCCAGTAGGTAAAAGATTTGTTTGTAGGTCAGTTGGTTGCTGTACGTGTATTTGTATGCCTGCATTATTAGTATGAATGCACTTTACGTGTCCAATAATTTACTTGTCTGTTCTTGAAATTATCTAAAAGCCTCTATTCCCAACAAAATTGAAATAAATTAGGAAAAAATTGCGAGTAAGTGCAGTGTGGCTGTTCATATTTATTTTGACTGCCTATCCTATCTAAAAACGTTATGCACGCCACTGGCTAGGTATTGGTTATTTGTCATTAAAGTTTGGTAATATTTTAGTATTATTTTCTTCTCGATTAGTTGTAGTATATCTTCTTTTTAACCGCCCAAAAAAGGAGGAGGTTTCTCGATTCGACCGTAACATACCGACATACATATATTTTTTATGTATGTTCGCGGATAGTTTTGTCGTTTGTGAACTGATTTTTGATGATTTTATATATATTTTTTTTTGTTATAAAGGAGATATCCTAAGATAATCCTAATCCTCCATTTGTGTGCGTTGAGTGTGGAGCATTTAATACACACCTAGTGGTTTATTGGTTATACGATAATTTATTTTTTTATTTTTATATGATTGTTAATATAAACACACACACACATATGTATATATATAAAGTCGCCAAGCATAGTTGTGGTTTGTGATTGTGTTGTGAGTTTCGAAAGACTCGACACAGTATTGTCATCCTACTGGGAGCCATTGATTGCGCAGGGTTTATTATTATTGTTATTATAAAGAGCAAATGCTCTTTATATCTTTATTTTGCCGTGTTTTGTGTGAATAATAGTGATTTTTTTAAATCTTTCAAACAAAAATTTAGGACTGATTCGAAGTTAGCTTTTGTTACGACTGATTTTTTTTTTACTTAATAGGTCAATAAAGTGCATAATAGAATCATATTTTTCTGAAAATATTCTCTATTTCTATCATAAATCAATTGATAAAAAAGGTAAAAGAAACAAATAAGTATGCTGCAATAATTCTATTTATTAGCAAATATATTTAATGTTTCGTATCTTGTGGTCCTTTCATCAAATCCATGGTCGGTAAGAAGCCATAGTTCGACTTTATTGCTGTGTTACTTCTGAAAAAAAAAAATACATTTATATACATATTCTCTTAGACTTTAGAGTTCTTATAATCTTTTGAAACATACCAATTTCAATCGATTTGTAAATCGTTATCGATTCCTAGCCTTATTTTAGTTTTACTTTGTCTTAAAATCCAAAGTACCTACTCTACTTGCGTCCACCTACTAAGCGGGATAGGTATATTTCGACATCTTCAACTTATCATACGTCAACTGAATTTTAGGTGTCTTCTTTATTTAAGGAAAAACCTCACATAGATGTTTTAATAGTATGTCTCCCAAATTGCAGGAATATTGAGAAACTAAAATGTTTTATGCTTTATGTAACACCAGGTACCTCTGAAAGTTTCTGTCACTCTTCTGAAAGTCTAAATTTTTGTAAGAAGTTGTATAATGTGCAGACTAGGATTACTTTTCCTAAGCCTACGATTAGCGAATAGAGATTTTGAAATGTTCCGATGTTCTGTACAATTTTCTTAATTTTTTTTTCAATAATAACATTCTACCAAGTATAAAAAATCTTAAAAAGAAGAATTAGCTAAATTGCTTGAGTTTTTAAGTTTTATTATTAATTTTTGTGTTACCCATAAATTAAGGAAATCTAAAAATTTTTTAATATCATATCAAAAATCGACCGAAAAATTCTTAAATTTTGGGCTTAAGAACATGCTAAGCGATTCATTTTTGTTTATATAGATACGAGTATATACAAAGATAGATAGATAGACATAAAAAGGAGAATCTAAGTAAAAAAATGCAGCCAAATATATCTCATCTCACCATATGCATGTTTTCCATAATACTCCTGGTTCAGAGATGGGTGATCATCGGAGTATGTTTGGTATCCTTGATTATATCCCTGTGTATCAGAGCGTTAATAATTAATAATAAATTTATAAATTTTATCATCAATATAGTACGAGCTATACCGCATTTGAATAGTTCTGATAATCAATAATTTAAAAATATATATTCATAGTATGGTTGTTAGGTATTATAGACATCTGATAGCGACCGTAACTTGCAACAAAGAAACCAGTTAAGCGTAGTCAAGCAACGTGATGGTTCAACCTCTCGACCCAACTCTTAAACGGAAAAAGAGCTATTTGTTCAGAAGTAGGATGTTACATAACAGGATGTTATCCATTTGATAAATAAAAAATGTTATCCTATAAAGGTTTTTTGGGCATATAAATAGTTAAATGCTAAACTATAACCTATCTCTGTGCGTTCAATCAACTAGGTTCGTTCGTTCTTGCATGTTTGACGATAAACATCCATACATGCAAACTATATAATTATGCAGTATTATAATATTAAGATTTAAGATATTTAACATAACAATAATTAATAAGTTTTACTTACCGGAGCGTAGTACAATGGAGCGTTGTACTGAAAACATATAAAAGTAGTTCAGTTAGTACAGTTCTATCTATGTATATGTACTAGCAAATATAACAATATTTTTAAAGTTTTATTTTTAAAGTAAATAAAAAAATATTAAATTTAATATCAAAGTTAGTTGCAATTCAAGTACAAGTTCAAGTAAATATATGTTTAAAATTAGGCAATACGCGTGGATAAAAACACTTATAATAATTAATTCTGAAATAAATAATGTAACTAACGTTGGCTTCATGGCCGGATTGCCCGTAGCTAGACTGTTAATGAGAAATAAAAAACATATAAGTAAAAACAGCATTAATAATATATCATATATAACAAAGTTGCTTTCAAATACAAAACAAAAATCGGCACACACAGTAAAAAGTTATGAGTTTAATATAAACACTCAAAAAAAAAAAATACAGTAGAATTGAAACTATATTATTGGCATTTTAAGTTGTGATTATAAAATAAAAGTATTAAAAACTTACTCTGTAGTTAGTCTGAAGAAAAAAAAAAAAAAAAAAAAAAAAAATGGATAAAATAAAATAAAAATAGTTTAAATAATAATATTTTTTAGACTAAAAGTCGTATGATAGCTTTACATTAATATATTTAATGTTATAAAATTAAATAATATTGCTCAGATATGTATAAACAAAATATATTCTACGAAAAACTTACAGTGTAAGGGGCCTAGAGTGAAAAAAATAAACAAAAAACATGAATATAAATGTATTTCCTTAACATCACGTAACAAGCCATGTAAAATTGTAAGTTTTTTACTACAGATGTGTCAAATAAGCGTGCGGTCCACCTGATGGTCAGAGGATACGGTACAGTATAGACGCTAGCAACAACAGCAAGTGCTACAGCATTGCAATAGCGTTGCCGACCCCATATCCTCAAGAGCTCTTGCTACCTTATACTCACCACAGGATCACATCACTACTACAAAGCAGTGCTATTTAGTTGTGATCTTCTGTGAGATTGTGCTTCCCCAGTCTGACTGTTCCAAATTTTGTGAGTGAGCTAGATTCTGCTGGGATTCAACTCAATAAAATAAATAATATATGTTTTAAAAACTTACTGTGTAGGGTGCCTAAACAAAATATGAAATAATCTTCATTAATAAATCTATGGAGTATTATATAAATTATGTATGAGTCTAAAATATTATATTATATGAAATACTTACAGTGTACGGAGTGTAAAGAGTCTAGAGAGAAAATGAAAATAATAATTGACATATTAATACAAAAATATGTACAATGGCAATGTAACAAGCTGAATAAATTTTAAGAAATTTATATTTTTTTATACTACTAGCTGACCCGGCAAATGTTGTCTTGCCGCTAAACGCTATTTAAAAATAGGGGTTGATGGTAGAGGGTTGAAAATTTAGGGTTGTATGTATTTTTTAATGTTGTATCATAAAAAAATAGAAATTAAAAATTTTGTCTAAAAAATAAAAAAAAAATTTAGTGGTGGACTACCTCTAACATTTAGGGGGATGAAAAATAGATGTTGGCCGATTCTCATAGATACCGGATAAGCACAAAAATTTTCATCAAAATCGGTCAAGCCGTTTCGGAGGAGTATGGCAACGAAAACTGTGACACGAGAATTTTATATATTAGATAAAGGTGTCAACAAGCGTACGGTCAGTTTGATGGCAAGCGGATACCGTAGAGTATGGACATCTGCAACGCAGGAGGATTGCCAGCGCGTTGCTGACTATCCCCAACTCTCTCCAGGAGCTGTGGCCACCTTACTCACAGAAGGAAAAGTTTTTTTTTAATACAAAAGATCGGCAAACCAGTGTACGGCTCACCTGAACACGAGAAGCATTGCAAGGGCATTGCCAACCCTAACCCAAACCCCCCCCCGGAGCTCTGGTCACCTTACTCCCCACAGGAACACAATAAATAAATAAACGCTTCACACTCAGCGCCCCCCAGTAGGATTTACTTCTGTGTCGGGGGTCCGGAAACACACACAATACACAAGCACAAACGCCCAGACCACGACAAACATCTATATGGATAATACAAATGTGAATGTGACTGTGTGTGTGAGCGAGTTAACAACACTAATTTAGAGAACTAATATTTAACTGTGATGTTCTGTATTAAAATATTAAAAACTTACGTTGTAGGAAGTCTAAAAGGAAAAAGGAAATAATTTATAAATAAATCGATAAAACAATATTTAATTTTTGTATAAGTATAAAATATTAGTATTCTATGAAAAACTTACTCTGTAGATATTCTGAAATAAATAAATAAATAAAAACCATTTCAATAATTTTATATATAAATCTACAAAATAATATGAGTTAAATTAATAAAAAAACGAAATTAAATAATAAAAAAAAAAAAAAACATTATAAGGCGTCTAGAGTTAAAAAGAAAATAATAATTTACATTTTTCGTATTAAAATACATGAATCTATATAAAGTTTAGTGAGATTTGAAATTTTTGTAGATATGTTTTGTATAATAATAGATGTATTCAAAATTATTAAAAACTTACTGTGTAGGGAGTCTAAACAGAAAAAAAAACAATCAAATAATTTTATACATAAATCTAAGATATAAAATACAAATTATTTATGAGACTATGAGTTGAAAATTAATTCTAAGATAAATTTACAGTATAAAGGGGTCTAGAGTCAAGAAAAAGAGTAAAGAAAAACAAAATTACCATTTCTCATATTAAAGTTCGTATAATGGCTTTACATTAATTTATGTCGGGCCGGTTTCACCAGTTGTGGATTAAATTTATCGTGCACATAAGTTACAAATAGACTCACAGCAAGAGGTGGAATAGGCTATTGGGCTGAACAACTTTTAGATTCACTATTGCGAATAGAATTATCTCATAAATATGAAATTCGATGGTTAAAAAAAAGAATAATACATCGAAAACTTTTATCAGTAGGATACTGTAATCTGTCAGATAACGTTACCCACAACCATTGAAACTGTCACAATATTTCTAAAAATAATAAATATCCTGAGATATCTGTGTGTATTAACATTTATGTGCTACTAATTAATATTTTGTACAACAAATTCTTTGTTATTTTTCTCAAAATACCTTGTATCCGTAGCCATAGCCGTAGGTATTGGTGTACTAAAAAAAAAAAGAAAAAAATATTTAGTGACGAAAATAAGTAAAAAAAAATATTGTCTAGAATTTAATATAATTATAAAAACCAATTAAGAGTGACATTTGAACTTTCATTACAGCCTATACAGTCCACTGCTGGACATAGGCCTCCACAAGTTTACGCCAAAAATAACGTGAACTCATGTGTTTTGCCCCTAGTCACCACGCTGGGCAGGCGGGTTGGTGACCGCAGTACTGGCTTTGTCGCACCGAAGACGCTGCTGCCCGTCTTCGGCCTGTGTATTTCAAAGCCAGCAGTTGGATGGTTATCCCGCCATCGGTCGGCTTCTTAAGTTCCAAGGTGGTTGTGGAACCTTGTTATCCCTTAGTCGCCTCTTACGACACCCACGGGAAGAGAGGGGGTGGCTAAATTCTTTAGTGCCGTAGCCACACAGCACAGCATTTGAACTTTTCAGTTATAAAATAAGTCTGTAATATCAAACTGCTGGGACATAGAGTTCTTTCTCCGTGTAGGAGAAAGAACGAGTCACAGGCTTGATGATAATACTAACAATGTTTTCAAACTCCTACTATTTTCTACATTTTTGTAATATTTTATTTAATTCGTCTGATATTGTAAAAAAGTACGTTATTTTTCAAGCATTTTCTAAGAATATTGCTTTTTATTATTTTTATTGTTTATCTATAACTTTTATAAAAATATACAGCGTTTTTGTATAATAATAAAGTAAAATTAAAAAATACCTTTTCTCCGCTCCTGTATGTCTGAAAATAATGGAAATTCTTATTAAAATTGAGCAGTTAATACCTATAAACCTAACCTAGCACAAAACTGAAAGCGTTATAAGAGAATATATGTTTGTATAATGTATGTCAAGCTCTTGAATTTATTTATTTATTTAATTTATTTATTTATTTAATTTTGAGGAGGAACAACAGCTAGAATACTTTCACAAATACAAAATTTACATAGAGACATAAAGCCAATAATAGTTCCCCACATATAGAAACAGAAACTACCACAGAAATACATCACTAACCACATATCACATTTTATCTCTAAGATATATCAATGTATCTTTAATAGTGTTGTTATCACAATACCAACAAAATTAAAGAGAGTTAAAGAATGAGTCGCTAATCAACTTTCTAACAGACGCACAGCTAGTGTCAAAGAGGTCTATATCAAATTTATTCGCAAACATATTGAATTTATTACCTGCTCGCCAGAGAAAAGTATTTTGTTTATAGTTTGAGGAGACGGAGGGTAGGTAAATTAAAGGATTTTTTCGCAATGTTTTTGATGGAATATTAAATGTAATTTGTGACAAAAATATGAAGGAAACAAAATTAATTCAATTGAGGTAGGGCACAACAGGATTTATCCTGCTCAAAATCTGGAGCAGCCCGACTGGTACCTCGACCTTACAGAATATCACAGCTAAAAAATAATGCTTTCAAGCAGTATGGTGTTCCTGTGATGAGAGAGGTGACCAGAGTTCCTTGTGGGAATTGGGTTTAGGGTCCGCAACGCGCTTACGATGCTTCTGGTGTTGCAGGCGTCTATAAGCTACGGTAATAGCTTACCATTAGGCGCTTGTTTGCTGATACAGTAATATAAAAAAAAAAAAAAAAGGTAATTGTATACAAGCGGTTTTGTAATTTTTTTTCTAGAAGCTTTTCTTAGTGTTTTTCTTCTATTGGACCATCTACAGATGTAGGTCATCTCTTGCTTTAAATGTTAGTTTCAGCTGGTAGAGTTTTTTTAATACAGATAAATATTTATTTATTCAAGGTCTACTTTATTTTCATAAATATAAATAGTAGATAAAGTAAAAAAAGGTTTTTAGTGACCTATTTAATAAAATGAATAGTTAAAAATCGTATCAATTAGCTTAACCTTATATTATTTTGCTGATTATACCATACCTTATCACCGTAATAGTAGCCAGGGTTGTAGTAGGGGAGCTAGTGAATAGAAAAATTGCAAATTATGCAGTTATACAGTTTTGAAATAACACTCACGGTCAATATCTTCAATTAATACCAAAGTAAAATTGTATTTATAAAATAATTGTACTTATAAAATTTTTTATATCACCTTGTTGTAGTAGTGCTGGTTGTGATATTCTTGAGGCTAACAATTAAAATTGGAAATTATATTATTATACAATAAAAAAATTATACAATTATGAACTCGTGAGTTGTAAAAAACATAAAATTATTAGAAATTGATATGTGAATGTTAATACATTCATTATTTATAAATTACCTCATAGTAGTGGGCAGTCTGAAATAATGAAAAAAGAATGTTATATAAATATACAATTTGAACATCGTAATTTATATATTATATAAAAATAAATCAATAAAAAAAAATACACACAATTCCATGTATTTGACACATACACGCATACATACATAGTCTGTTGTTTATTGATAAAGTCTGTGGTTAAAATTTAGTCGTGTGTGTGTGTGTGTGTAATGTTTTCATATCCATTTATTTTTATTTATTTGTTGTTGTTTCTATTTGTAAAAAAAAACAGAATTATGGTCTTTAGAAACTTATTCTACCATCATTTTATTTTGTACAATTTAATATAATCATTTTACCAAAGGAATAAATGAATGAGTGTAATTTATACTTTACCCTGCCGTAGTAGTTGGTGAGCTAAGGAAATTGGAAAACATTGTATTATACACATTTGAACTATTGTGTATTTATAATGAATTGTTATAATCATAACTCAATTTTTAATGGCCGTTAGTTATCATTTTTAATTAAATTAATCTAAGTAATATAAAGCAGTACGAGTATGAATCATATTCAAAATACTTTTGGTGAATTCAGAGCGATTTTATTTGACTTACTAGTTTAGCCATTAAAAATAAAATGTAGCTATTTTTATTGTATTTTTTTTTTTATTTCAAGCTGATTAATTTGACAGCAAATTGTACGAAACCCAAAAATATGTTCTTTCTTTTTTTTCTTAATGAGCTTTGCCACTCTGTTATTATACATACATAATTATGTAATGTAATACAATTACTTCTGAAGTTACTATTGACAAAAATTCGACAGCCAATTTATAAAAATTCTTTGCCAAAATAGAGTCTACAAAATTATGTTATTGTTAACAATAACAAACATCTCAAAGATCCAATAACTGATTTATTTTAGGTAACAATTTTTATTTAATAAGGCAAAGGTTCTCGAGTGAACCGAATTTGCCGACATTTTTGCATTTTGTATTCAGACAATGTGGTTTGTTAATTATTTTTTATTTTTAAATTTGGTTTAGTTAATCTTTAAATTAAAATATACATACGCCTTGGTATTGTTGGTAATACGGATCGTACTGGCGGTACTGAAAATAGAAAAAAAAAGAAAAATGAAGAAAAAAAATCTCGAAAGTTTATTACAAAAAAAAAAAAAACGATAATTTATGTTTAATCTATATACATTAAAATGGCCGAATCATAGGGACGCGTATAGCTTCCCAACTGCACTAAATTGGATAACTCTTTTTGTGTTTCAAGTTCGTTATTTTTAGGACAAGGTTTGTGTAAAAGATAATAAGGCTATGATGTACAATATAGGTAGATTTTTTTATCGGAGGTTAAATTTTTGTTATTTCTGACTCTACCTTAATTCCGGTGCTGCGGTAAGTGTACTCATGCTCCGTACTGTGACTATCACGCATTATTTTCGAACAAATTTACGTAAAAACAATCTTTACTGCAAGATAAAAATACGATACGAACTGACCTTTAACGACTGACAAATAGACACTTTTAAACAAAATAACGCGTCAAACATAATATTCTAATAGAATTAGTAACATTGCGTGCTATAATATAGGTTTAGACATTCGAAAAATACCCAAAACCGAATCGGAGCACCCCACTGTCCACGTGTTCTTGGTCTGCCCTACCCTTAGAGTGTTTTTTTTAAGCCGGAGGCGCGGATGGAGGTCAGCCCTCGCCCGCCGTGGGAAAGCGCGCGAACGAAGGCGTAGAGGAGGCTGCAGAACGGAGCATGAGTGAGCGTGTTTTCGCACGCAAGGGCGGAAGGGCTGCACTTCCCGCAGCACCGGAGCCAAGCGTTACTCTAACCTTAAAGGTGGTAGGTTAATTTCAACCTCAAAACTTCAACCACGATATCTCTGTAACAGCGGGTTTACATATAAATAGTTGTCCGGGGGGATGAAAAACCCGCACTACCCATTTACTACTACACTATTAAATTGGAGACACGAAAGTAAAAAAAAAATATATATATTTTGTTACTTACTGCCGAAACAGCGACTAGGCAGAATCCAAGAACGATTAGGACTTTCATATTTATGCTTTTGGGTCTACAAACAAACTCCGATGTTTCGAAAAAGTCTGCGGTTTTTAAACTAAAACTTTCATTCTGTGACGAATTAATCAAAATAGCGCTCATGTTAATTAAATGAGTGAGAAAAATTACTCGATTTAAAAACATTGTACGCAATTTGAGGTGTGAATATTTGCGTATTATAATTTAATTATAAATTATGTTTTTAATTATTGGTTTTAAATTATAATTATTTGATTAATTGATTTGTATAATTGTATTCAAGATAAGTCTAGAGAAGTTAATGATTCGTTTAAAATTAATTATTTCTCAAAACCTTTAAGCGTTACTTAAGTTATCTTAAATAAAAATCGTAAATAAAAATAATCAGCTAATTTTGCTAAGCGTAAAGTTCGAGAACTGTTGCAGTAATTCGGCTGATATATATTTTTATTTTTTTAGGTTTTTTTAATACTTTGTGGTAGTATTATAAATAGAGAGTATGTAATAAACATCTCACACTCAACGGCCTCCACTAATTATGGCCTCCACTGCTACGTGGGGTGTCCGGAGACACAAGAGAAAATCCTACTTGGGACCGTTGAGCGTGAATCGTTTATTTATTGACCATTCTTGTTAGCATAGTAAGAACTTACTATCCTGGACAATCTTCATCATATCGTCTGCATACAAAATCACTTTGCCGAAATCATTTGTGCGATTTTGACATTACTGAATTCCATTAATACAAATTTAAATACTTAAATTTTTTTATTTATTTTCAAGTTATAACTTGCAAATAAATATTTAAACTGCAAATAATAAATTATTTTATTTATTTGCAAGTTATAGCCCTGAGATTGGCGTTGGATTGAGTAGAAATCTAAAAGAAGGAAAATCTGAAAGGATTTACTTATGTCAGTGCGATTGTCACGATTTATAATAGAATGTGCGAAAATATCTATTTATATTTCGAATACTGCTAGCGTCAAATAACGTTATTCATAACCTAAATATTAATGTGAAGACCGTGCATAATCATGGTGCAGGATTACATAGATAAAGAATGAACAAAGATGTGTGGACTTGGTGACCAATAACCTTGGTGAATAACAGCGGAGTTTCTTGCCGATTCTTCTCTGCAGAATCTACATCCCGAATCGGAAGTAGCTTTACTTTTACAAAAATAATAATTATTTTTAAAGTTTTAATTTGTAAAATGACGATTCGAAAGTGCTCATGGGGCTCTTGAATAAAGTTGTTTTTGATTTTGATTTTGATCAGCTTTCGTTAAAAAAAAACATTGAAATCGATCCACCCAGTCATAAGTTCTGTTAAATTCAATCGAATTGAGAATCTTCTCTATCGAATCTTTTTTGGGATTCAGTTATTAAAAAAAAACGCTTTAAGATTGATTTTAAAGTCAGTTTAAAATATTTGATTTGAAGTTGTAATAAGTAATTGAAATTTCAAAATGTTAGATCTCATTACGCTATTTAGGTTTAGTTCTTTTCGTAGTAAAGTAGTGTTCGATAAGCACGATAGTTCAAGTTTTCTTGATAACTTTACAAAATGAAAATAGTTTTCTGCTATCTTTTTTATAGAACGTTCTTTTCGTTTTACTATTTATTTTAAAATAGTTTTTATATAATACTAGCTGTTTCCTCCGCGAGTTACTACTTTTCTTTTTGGTCGTACCAACTCAGAAACCTTTGTGGGCAATGTTGCAAAAGTGTAAAATAAAAAATCGGTATATTTGGCTCCGAAAAAATCGGTAGAAATCGGTAGATTTTTACTCGGAGTAAAACAAAAGTATTTTAAGTCAATAATGCGTTCATTTATTTAAATTTGTTCCGTTAAATTAAATCAAATTCTTTATATGCATGAATATAGTTAATACATAAGGTGTTATTAGTTACAATGTCTCATATAATCTTCCTTAAACGGCGTGCAAATTTTTGTTCCATTTATAATTATAATTATTTTACATTACAGAAAAAGAAAGTACTCAAAAGCAATACGTTTTATCACTAAGAAACATTAATTATAGAAGTAGTCCATACAATGGAGACAAAAAGAAGTAATTTATTTATTTTGTTCACAAAACTCACTCCTCTCACTCACACACTCACTCTACAATCTTATAGTAGCCTAATAACAGGTTTTCCTTAATTATCTGAGCACGTAAATTTAGTGTTACCGTATTAAGAATATTATTTTACCTTTTTTTTAGAAAATTATTTTACATTAGTTGAAAATTCAAAAATTTGGTAGATAGCACTGCTAAATCGGTATATCGATAGGCAAGAGCCAAAATCGGTATATCGATAGATAAGAGCCAAAATCGGTAGATCTACCGATAAATCGGTAGCTTTCGCAATGCTGTTTGTGGGCTCAAAAATGAGCCATTTTTGTGTATTACTTCTTATATAGAATTTATTTCGCTAATAATAAGTTTATCTTGGTATACTTAATGTAATGTCCTTTATCTTTTTCATTAAACTTGGCTGTCACTATTATAGAAAAATATTATTTAATAAAAAATATAGAATAATCGTAAAACATATCACAATATTGTACTATTTAAATTATTTGTAAAATGTACAAACATTTATTGGATGCGAGTTCAGTAATTCATTAAGTCAATTTGTATGAATAGAATTTATAAATCTCAGTCGATGTTCATCGAGGTTTCAATAATGTATAACTTTGTTCAATTATTGTAAAAAAATCTTTTACTTAAAGATATAGAAACAGAAATATTAATATCGTAATTTTTGATGATAATGTATTTGTGAAAAGTTAAATTGTAGTTTTTCGTAATTTGTTTTATAATCTTAATATTAGAAAAAATCATATACTATTTAGTTGAGAGAGTTAAAAAAATGGAAATATTTGCAATGTTGCCATTTATTCATTTATTATTATTATTAATAACAAATATTTAGCATCTTAATCCGTTGGTCAGAAGTTACAACATTTATTCTTCTTTAACATGGGTTTTAGCCTCAGGCGCCTGAAACAATCAATAATTAGTATTATTAGCTTATGGATAGAAACAAGAACAACCCATAAATCCTTATATCCGTGTAGTAAGTCCGAAACTATACAATTAATGTATCCAGCCCACCACAAACATCTATATGGCCACAAACATTCACTGTGATGAGACTTGAATCGACAAGCGCAAGAGGTTAACAAAATATAATGGTAATATTGAACAACATCAAGAGTGCGTAATTTATTTATTTAATACTTCATTACAAACATTGCAAGATAATATTAAAAGTAAATGGTCAACAGATAATCACTAAATGCGATTTCTCACACACAAAAATGAATGGAGGAGTGCGTAAAATACTTCTCATAGGAAAAGCGTAAGTCTGTATACTAGTTCCGATCATTTATTGCCGGTACACATTAAATTATAGGTACGAAAATTATAATTTTAAAACGAAACTTACAGCATGTGCCACATATCCATATTCTTTGACTTGTTTCAAGTTTGGATGGTCGTTGGAATATGATTTGTATCCCTGATTGTGTCCCTGTAAAAGTACAGTTGAGGATATGATGATGGTGATGATGACGCTGGGTTGGCGCAACGGTCACAGCACTGGTTTGTGTCTGTTGCGCTGGCGGTGGCGGGTTCGATCCTCGCACATGAGAAACATTTGTATTGGCCATACAGATATTTCCCGTGGTCTGAATGTTTCTGCAGTTCTTGTGGGTTTCTCCACTGTGCCATCTGATAGCGATCGTTACTCATAGTAAGGAATGTATCCGCCGACTCACATTGGAGCAACAAAAAAAGTATAATAAAGCAAAAGATTTTATAAGGTCAGTAATAATCAGTTGACAAGTAAAAAAAGCTATAGGTTTATTGAGTGGTCTTGATAATATACGAAAAAAGTCAAAAATAATCATTTAATTTTTTTTTTGGTTTTTAAATAATAACAATTTACAACTTACAGGAGCGTAGTACAATGGGAGGTTGTACTGTAAAAAATAGAAAATTAAATAATCATAACACAGCGAAATCATATTATTATTTTACAATATTATTCAAAAAATGAATGTGAGTGCATTGACGTTACTTTATATTAGTGATTAATTCATATTAGCGGAACCGACAGACGTTGTCCTGCCCGGAAAACAGTTGCCAAATTTGATTGCTTACATACCGATAGCAGCGCCATCTACTGGGTCCAATCGAGATAAAAACTACCCTATCTCCCAAGTTGGGCAAAATTATGGATGCGTACAAAATTTGATAAAAATTGGTTCGGTAGTTACGGAGTTTATCGCCCACATACATCGTGACACGAAATTTTTTTATACATATAGATATTTTTGTACATACATGTCAAAAATGGCATAAAAATATGTTACAACTAACATTCGATTCATATCCGGAGTGTCCATAACTAGACTGAAAAAAGAAAAAATATTATAAAAGTAAATACCTACAATTCACATTTTATTAATATTTATTAAGGATGTATAATTAACAAAATCTGTAAGTAGTATAAAATAAAAAATTGAAAATTTCTGTATTTAGGTACAGTTTAATTTAATAAGGTAAATGAAATAATACCCTGCCCCCGCCAGTCCTGGTCTGAAAAAAAAAAGTTTTTTTTTAATACTATATATTTCACTTTTAATTAAAAGCTAAGGCAATAACGATAATTTAGAGTTATCAGAAACTAATATTTTGAATTGAATATTTATATATTATACCTTTTCAATTTTCAAATTAACGCGGGTAAAACCGCATAATGTGCATTAGAAAGTATAACGACATTTTTGTAAAATATCATTGCCAACGTTCTAATATCACTTAAGTATGTAAAAGCGATATATAATATATAATTTTAATTAAATTTTTCAGAAGAAAAAACTCTATACTTTTGTGTGGTAGCCGTTATATTTAATGCTACTTTCTTCTTTATTTTTTTAATCTTTTTCTCTGTTTTGATTCAGTTACTTTGTTCGCCAAAGCTGGTAATGTCAATTCCATCATACCCTAATCGCAATCGAGAATTCATCAATACGTGTATAAGAAAAGAATATAATACCCCTTTTCTTTATTTGACAACATTTGATTAAACACGGCTAGTCTTTGATCAGTTTAACGGCGTGTCTTTCGATTTTTTAGCCAATACTATCAAAATGTCGAAAAAGCCAAAAACCACTTACGTGGTGTTAGAACATCAACAATGACATGAGATCTTAAAACTACAAAGACGTTACACATCAGCAGAATGTAAAATGTGCGAATGTAAAATTGTTACGAAGATTTTTTTTCTAAATGATAGATCTAGATAATTATTGAAAATCGCAACATACTTTCTGAATTACTTGAACTTATTTTTTCGTTGATTTATTAATTTTTATTTATTACCTTGTCGCCATAATAGTAGCCGGGGTCGTAGTACGGTTGCTAATAAATAAAAATAGTTAAATGATAATTATATGTATATTAATTGACTGTAAATATATACAATTATACAGTTTTGAAATAATAAAAAATATACAATTATAATGTTTTATATATCAACATTTTTCATTTAGTGCAAATAATTAGTTATATATTTTTGTTTAAATATTTATATATTACCTTGTTGTAGTAGGAGTTGTAATAGTAGGGCTTGTAATATTCTTGAGGCTAATAAAATTGAATATTACATTATAGTACAGTTTTGCAAAGTTACAAATCTATACACGATAAGATGAGAGAGTTCTATACATAATAAGAAGATACATAATGAGATTTAATAATGTAAATTAATTAAACATATCAATAATTATAATAATAAATTTTTATAAGTTACCCCATAGTAGTAATTCTTCTGAAAAGTAAAATAAAAATAAATAAATATAAATTATACAAGTTTGAACGTCACAGTAATTTGTACACTGTACAAAGTTGTAATTGATTTGACTTTCCTTGACAATTCAACTCATAGATTTATTTATTTTGTTTATATATTTTATACGTTACCCCGCCGTAGTAGTAGTTGGGCTATAATAATAAGAAATCATGTAATTATACAAGAAATTTCAGTTTTCGGTTACTTTTCAATAAGTTCATGTTCAAAAATTATTAAGACAATGAAATTTTTACTTACTTGCTGGTGATTGTAGTATTCGTAGTTGTACGGCGCGTACTATAAAAAAATATAGTTTAATTATTTCAATAAATCTAACAACTAAACAACGGCTACGGCTGACCTCACGGTAAGCGATTACCGTAGCTTATAGACGCCTGCAACACCTGAAGCATCGCAAGCGCTTTGCCGACCCTATCCCCAATTCCCTCTAGGAGCTCTGGTCACCTTACTCACCAACAGGAACACAATACTGCTCGAAAACAGAAACACATAATTGATATAATTATACAATATTGAACTGGTGCTCAATGTTCAGTGATATGTAAGTTTTACTTTAAATATTAAACTTGAAGAAGACAAAAGCATTACTTACTTGTTGATATTTATAGTAATCGTAGTTGTAAGGTGAGTACTGCTAAAAATATCATAATTTTATAAATTAATCAAATGAAACATCTTAGAAAGTCTATTAAGCTCTGAGTAATAATTTCACATTACAATTCTTTAAGCATTGTAATTTAGATGGCGCCTAAATACATGTAAATTTCAATGAATTATTAGCAAAATTAATATATTATTAACAAGCTCATGTTTTGTTGTGCTTCAGTTTCGGTCTTATTCGTTCTTTCGTTGTTCGAAATATTTAAAAACAAGACTTATACGTTACCCTGCCGTAGTAGTAGTAGGGCTACAATAATAGAAAATCATGTAAATATACAAATTTGAACTTGTCGTGGATTAATATATAAAAAAAATCATGTATCCTAAAAAAATAGTAGGAAGCGAAATAAAGTATTACTTACTTGTTGGTAGTTATAATAATCGTAGTTGTATGGAGTGTACTATAAAAAAAATGTAGTTTAGTAATTCAAATAAATCAAATGTATAACATATTACAAACGCATATCAAGTGTCAATTGTTGATTAATTATATATACACATTAAAATATTTACTTTTATTTAAGTTTGAAAATTGTAATGAATTCAAACTTAACTTGACTCAGGTGATATGGATATGATATTCGAAATTGCATACAGATTTAAACACAATGAAACTTACGCCTTGGTATGGTTGGTAATACGAGTTGTATAAGTCGTACTGAAAAAAAAGGCAACGAGAATTATTACAATGAAAATGTCAGATCTGATGTGTATAATAAAAATCTATACGAAAAAATTAAAGGTAAGTCGATTGCAAATTGGGACGAGTTTATTGTTCCCAGACACAGCGTGTCAAATTAATAAATAAATCTTATGTAATTCGTAAATCCTTACAATATATTAATTTAAATAATATTGCGGTGGCAGACCAATACAAGGAAAGATGGAAATAGATGGATGAATTCTAAAGTAAGCGCCAACGAAAACAAACTTACACTCCTTAGCGTTGCATCAGTATCCCTGTACTATAACAAAAAAATAAAAAATTAATCAGTAAGTACACTTATTGAAAGAATTACTTTTGTACTGTTTGTATTTTAAGCGAATTGTATAATAGTTCATAAGTGTATATATTGGATAATTACAATGAATATGCATTTTTATGCATGTTCATATAGAAATAAAACTTGAATATATTTACTTACTGCCGAAGCGGCAATTAAGCAGAATCCGAGGATGATTAGTAACTTCATCTTTACTGTTACTGCTCTCCAACTACAATTACTTGAGAAAATTCTGCCGCTTTTAAATCAAAAAATTTTCATTCTGTGTCGAATTTTTCAAACCAGCTTCCATGTTAATTAATTGAGCGTGAAATGTTAATTCTTGAAACATAAAGGCGACAATTGCAAAAAAAAAACTTAGTTACCAAGAAAAATAAAATTTTGCTCTTTATTGATCTTTTTTAACCGACTTCCAAAAAAAGGGGAGGTTCTCAATTCGACTGTATTTTTTTTTTTTTTTTTTTTTTTTTTTTATGTATGTTACATCAGAACTTTTGACCGGGTAGACCGATTTCGACAAATTTTGTTTTACTTGAAAGGTGGTGTGTGCCAATTGGTCCCATTTAAATTTATTTGAGATCTAACAACTACTTTTCGAGTTATATCTAATAATGCGTTTTTACTTGACGCTTTTTTCGTCGACCTACGTTGTATTATACCGCATAACTTTTTACTGGATGTACCGATTTTGATAATTCTTTTTTTGTTGGAAAGGAGATATCCCTTGTTTGGTATCATGATAAGGAAACCAGGATCTGATGATGGAATCCCAGAGAAATCAAAGGAAACTCTCGAAAATTCGCAATAACTTTTTACTGGGTGTACCGATTTTGATAATTTTTAATTTAATCAAAAGCTGATGTTTATCATGTGGTTACATATAAATTTTATCGAGATCTGATAACTACTTTTTGAGTAATCTTTGATAACGCGTAGTTACTTGATTATTTTTTCGTCGATCTACGTTGTATTACTCTTCGATGTAATTGAAGTCGGTTTTTTTTTCGTTTGCGAGCAAACACAATTATTATATATTTTAGTACACATAAGTTTATAAAATACCAAATTTGAATTAAAAAATTTAAATTTTTTTTTAAGTAATAGAAAACTAATTAAACCATAAATAGTATTTAGATTGTAACATTTGACATACTTCAAAACCCAAAAATTATTTTTTTTACATATTTTCTTCTGTCGGTTTGTATTTTATCCGCGCATAACGTAAAAAAAAAAACTGTCAAATAACTTTAAACTAAGCTGGATATATAGATATTATATTTCATGATCATCAGTTTAAAATTTTTCTTGTAAATTAAAATAGAAATAAGAGGTCGTTATTTATGTTTTACTTTACTTTATATATTTACTAGCTGACCCGGCGAACTTCGTATCGCCTAACACAAACTTTATCGTATGGTATTAAAGTTCAAATTGACTTTTAAGTATTATCACAAATCTTTTGTATGGGAGTATAGAAAAGTGTTGTTTTTAGACTTTTTTAGGAAATTTAATTTTTTTTTTTTTTTAGAACCATCCTCGTACTTCAAGGAATATTTAAAAAAAGAATTAGCGAAATCGGTCCAACCGTTCTCGAGTTTTGCGCTTAGCAACACATTCAGCGACTCATTTTTATATTATAGATTACCTTATATGAAATATACATAAAACTTATAAGTTACGGCTCATTTTAGGTTAGTTTTTACATTTTTTGTCTTATAGATTTTTCTGAACAGGATATATTATTTAGTGTGTACATATGAAATTATTTGAAATCTTTAATATGAATTTAAGATTCATTCATCTTTAATTTACAGAGTTCCGCTACCACCTTGGAACTTAAAAAGCCGATCGGTGGCGGGATAACCATCCAACTGCTGGCTTTGAAATACACAGGCCGAAGACGGGCAGCAGCGTCTTCGGTGCGACAAACCTAGCCCTGCGGTCACCAACTCGCCTGCTCAGCGTGGTAACTATGGGCAAAATATATGGGTTCACGCCATTTTTGGCTTAAACTTGTGGAGGTCCATGTTCAGCAGTGGACTGTGATAGGCTGTAATGATGATGATGATGATCGTTAATTTACATTCAAAAGAAATTTTGCTATATATGTTCTTTGGAAATTGTAAGAGTTGTATCGCAGTACAAGTTGATATTCCTATTTTATTTACTCGTACTTATTTATTTTTATAGCAGTAGGGTGGCAAATGAGTGCATCGAGTGCCCATCCGATGGTAATCTGTTACCATAAATATTTCCAGCTGCGTGCTATCCTAATAGATGACTCTTAAATGATTATAATTTAATTTATAATCTTAATGCTTTAAAAAAGGCACAATTATATTTGATCAGTTTTCATCATATATTCGATGCTTGGTTCAATTCCTATAGGGAATAAAAACACTTTTTATTTTTATTTTTAACCGACTTCCAAAAAAGGAGGAAATTCTCAATTCGACTGTATTTTTTTTTTATGTATCTGTTACATCAGAACTTTTGACCGGGTAGACCGATTTCGACAAATTTTGTTTTAATCGAAAGGTGGTGTGTGCCAATTGGTCCCATTTAAATTTATTTGAGATCTAACAACTACTTTTCGAGTTATATCTAATAATGCGTTTTTACTTGACGCTTGTTTCGTCGACCTATGTTGTATTATACCGCATAACTTTCTACTGAATGTACCGATTTTGATAATTCTTTTTTTCTTGGAAAGGGGATATCCCTAGTTTGGTACCATTATAAAGAAACCAGGATCTGATGATGGGATCCTAGAGAAATCGAGGGAAACTCTCGAAAATCCACAATAACTTTTTAATGGGTGTACCGATTTTGATAATTTTTAATTTAATCGAAAGCTGATGTATCATGTGGTTACATATAAATTTTTTCGAGATCTGATAACTACTTTTTGAGTTATCTCTGATAACGCGTAGTTACTTGACTATTTTTTCGTCGATCTACGTTGTATTACTCTTCGATGTCATTGAAGTTGGCTTTTTTTTTCGTTTCCAAGCAAACACAATTATCTAAGAGAAATTTGAATTAGGTAGGTAGGTATATGACTTAAAAAAATGTATAGCCAACAGGTTAATGTTTAATTAGCTCGTGAATAAATTTAATTAGTAGGTAAATAATTAAATATTAATGTTAAAATTATAAGGATCTATAAAGTTTTTATTTACAAGTTTTTTTAATAACCTGAAATCTTAAAGGAGACTCTTAGTTCGATATTACTAAGTTTAGTTTTTATCAGTATTTAAATGTCGTTCTTGCCTTTTATTTAAACTTGAATATCGTTCATTTATAATCGATAACATTTAAAAACGTCTTAAAGACAATCGTAGACCAACATCATTTTCTAGGCATGAATCTTTTGGCTATTGCATTGAAATGAAACCAGTATGACTGTCAGTTTCAAATTAGCCGACGTTTCAGCATGAATATGTAAGTCACTATTTAAGTCACTATTTAAGTCACTACCTGTGATTTTAAAGAGCGCTAAACTCTGATATTATTTATTCATTAGAAAATAAAAACTATAACTAATATAAGGAGACGTATTAACAATTGAATCTCAATATCTCTATAACAATATTATGTTAATTCAGAAAATATCAATTGTTTTGATATAAATAGTTATAATCGTAGTGTAAACAGGAGAAGAAATAACAAAATTGTAATTCCAAGTTTCCGACTGCGCAAAGTAAACGTCTCTTTTCTGGGTTATGGTATTCGCACGTATAATAAAACCCATAAACAATTTTGCAATTGTTTCAACATAAATTCAAAGTGTTTATTAAAAAGAAATTAATAGATAAAGCGTATTATTCGGTGCAGGAATACATAGTTGATAAAGATGTGTGGACTTAGTGATGCTGTATTTCATGCAAAATTGGTACTAAAAGACAGATTATATATTTTTTTTCAAAACAGCATCTGCGGAGTATCTTATTAATTCTTCTTTGCAGAATCTACATTCCGAATTGGTTGTAGCTTCACTCAAAAATAATAATGACTTTAAAATTTTAATTTGTAAAATGACGATTCGAAAGTTCGTTGTAGCCTATTTGTACAAAGCTACTAGATTGTTCAATAAGTCCCGAGATTAACCTGGAAATGGCGCATATATTAAAAACTCTTTTGATTTTTAAAAAGTACTGGCTATCAATACAAGAATATGTGTCAAATTTTTAAAAATGGAACAATAAAATTATTGATTTTGAAATATTTAAGTGACGCTACGGTTGTAATTTCGATACAATGGAAAAAAAACGAGTTTCGCGTGTTGATAAAACATTTATAATGGGAAAAAATACCGTTGAAGCACAGCAATGGCTTATAAAATGTTATGCAGGATCAGCTCCCTCTAAAGCAACCATTTGTCGGTGGTATGCCGACTTCAAACGCGGTCGCATGGACACCAATGATGGGGAACGCTCAGGTCGTCCAAATGAAGCAGTGACTCAACAAAATATTAACCAAGTCCTCAAAATCGTATTGGAAGATCGGAAGGTAAAAGTGCGAGAGATAGCCGAGATAGTGAAGATTTTAGCTGGTAGTGTTTTCACTATTTTACATAAAAATTTGGCCATGAAAAAGCTTTTTTCTAAGTGGGTGCCGCGTTTGCTTACAACTAATCAAAAGGAACAACGTATCAATGATTCAGAGCGATGTTTGGCGCTGATGAATCATAATAAAAAGGATTTTTTACGTCGGTATGTAACAATGGATGAAACCTGGATATACCATTTCACTCCGGAATCCAATCGGCAGGCAGCGGAGTGGAGAGCGGCTGGTGAAAGCCGCCCGAAGCGTCCAAAGACTCAGAAATCGGCCGGTAAGGTTATGGCGTCTATATTTTGGGATGCGCATGGAATACTTTTCATCGACTACCTTGAAAAGGGGCAAAATATAAATAGTGACTATTACATGTGCTTATTGGAGCGATTGAAGTACGAAATTGCGGATAAACAACCTCACATGAACAAAAAGAAAGTGGTGTTTCACCAGGACAACGCGCCTTGTCACAAGTCCGTGAGAACGATGGCCAAAATTAACGAATTGGGCTTCGAATTGCTTCCTCATCCCCCTTATTCGCCAGACTTGGCCCCCAGCGATTACTGGCTGTTTGCAGACCTCAAAAAAATGCTTCAGGGTAAGAAATTTGACTCAAATAGTGAAGTTATCGCAGCAACGGAGGCTTATTTTGAAGCCAAAGACAAATCGTTCTACACACATGGGATAGAAAAGTTAGAAAAGCGTTGGAGGGACTGTATCGCTCTTGGAGGAGACTATGTTGATGAATAAAAATTAATTTTATAAAAAAGACCTTTTTTTAGTACTTAGTCTCGGGACTTATTGAACCACGTGTTAAAGTTTTGATTATAAATTTGATTTGAAAATCGAATTTTACTCATGAAACCTAAGCACAACGAAAGTTTGTTTTTTGTTAGGTTAATCGTTTTATTTTTGTATTTTTTTCTAATGTTTACGCGAATTTCACTCATTATAAGGGAACAACCTTTTAGCGTTTTATCGCGGTTTATTAAGTTTTTTAGATGTCCCCTAGTCCTCCCATGACCATGGTTGCTGTAAAGTATTCGAAACGACGGGCATCTAAAAACGATTCTTAATGAGTGTATTAGAATTAAGGCGAGTTTTATACAGTTTTTTACATTAGTTAGAAGTATATCCTCTTCATATGATGAAGTATTAATGTTGACGCTGCAACACGTACAAATAAGTGGAGCCAATATTTAGAAATGTTGTTCTAGCATCTAAATGAATGTATTTTGATGCTTTATTAAACAAAAAAGTTTAGAATTTAATTTTAATAAATTTTGTATTACTGTTAAATTTTGAACGCATCTGTGTTTTTATGGAAAAGACAAAATCGTATATTCAGATGAAACTAATAACAACTAAATGAAACAGGTGAAAAAAAAAAATACAGGTTTGCTATGTTTTTGTCATTTATTGGGATAGTAATTAGTTCATGATATCTTTTGGTCCGTTATTCTGCATGGTCGGTGCGGATTTGCTAGAATTCTCAAGTTGACCTTATTGAGTTTCTGAAAAAAAAAAATGAAAAGTACAATCTGTGTAAAATCATTGTAATCGGATCAGAAATATATCAAATATGCGAAACTGTTGATATGCAGGCAATTATTAATAGGAATAGTAAATTAAATTTCAGAGAAAATTGTAATAAAATATTGTTGTGATAATAATGAATATATTTTATTGAAAAAACAAAAATTTTAA
Source organism: Melitaea cinxia (assembly GCF_905220565.1). Classification (NCBI taxonomy): domain Eukaryota; kingdom Metazoa; phylum Arthropoda; class Insecta; order Lepidoptera; family Nymphalidae; genus Melitaea; species Melitaea cinxia. Next base: position 6,158,954 of record NC_059421.1, on the reverse strand, counting down.
TGAAGATTTTAGATTTTTTTGCTTACCTAGGAGTTTTTGTTTTGCGTAATATTCTTGAGTCAATGATGGGTAGTCTTTGGAGTAAGTTGCGTATCCTTGATTGTATCCCTGCGTATTTGAACATAGGGTAAAAATAAAATAGTTTATAGAGGTTTTTTAGGTTTTTTTATATAATAAAATATCTAACATTTTATAACAACTATAAAAACAATGTTGACCTTATACAGAGATTATTATAATTATTTAATAGCCTTTGCTATTTATATTGAGGATTTTGTTAGCTTATAAGTGTTTGTTGGGCCGTCTTGTTGTGAAAATGCTAATGTCTTGTTGTCCGCAGTTAATGTAATGTTCGAATACGATTAAATATTTTAAATTTAAAACAGAACTTTTTGAGTGCCCTTACTTCTCTGTCAAAATATAATTTACTAGCTGACCCCACAAACCTTGTTTTGCCATATATGTTACCCCCCCCCAACCCCCTTAGCTTAGCTACATATATGAAAAATAGATGTTGGCCGACTCTCAGACCAACCCGATATGCACACAAAATTTTATAAAAATCAGTCCAGCCGTTTCAGAGGAGTATTGTAGATAACATTGTGACACGAGAATGCAATATATAAGATTTTTTCACTGAATTTTATCTTCTATTAAAATAAAATATAGCCTATGTCACTCCTGAATAGCGTAGCTTTCTGTTAGTGAAAGAATTTTCATGATCGGATCAGTATTTGCGAAGATTACCCCCTACATACAAAGTTAGAAACTTTAACTCTTTATAATATTAGTATAGATTACGTGTTTTTTATTTAAAATTATTTGTTACTCACAGGAGCGTAGTATAATGGGATGTTGTACTATAAAAAAAATTAAAATATTAATCAGAATTCTGATTTTATCTGCATACAATTATTAGTAGGAGAGGTGACAACATGGTTAATTATAACTTTATTATTTCAATTGTACATGTATGAATTTATATTATTTTAATTAATTGTTGCATAATACGTTAAATATTTTTGAAAACGAAAGTGTCAAAACTTACATTATCTTCGTGGCCAGAGTGTCCGTAGCTAGACTGTAAAGAAAAGCAAAAAAAATAATAAAAATAATGTGTATGTATGTAAGAAGCTATACAGACAAAAATATTAAAAGTTTAAACGTCTAATGCGTTTAAGATAAAAAATAAATACTCACTCTGTATGGGGTCTAAAATAAAAAAAAAGTATAGATATTAAATTTAATAATAAAATTTTACACAAAAAAAAACTATTAGTAAAATGTTGATTATGTAACAATTAAACAATTAATCAAATAAAAAAGAAATTAAGATCCAATAAGAAAAACTTAGTTCGTGCTCAATGAATCAGTCAAATTTATTTTTAAATTGTTACTGTATCTTTATCTACGTGTTGTAAATAAAATTTGCTAATACGTTATATATGTGTTAATATACCTGTAGTAATCGTAGGTGTTGTATTGGAAGAAAATAACAAAAATTCTTTTATTTATATTGAAAATGTTTTTAACATAACATTTATTATTAAGTGCTTCCTAAATAAACCCTCCTCCTAAACGAAGAAAGAGACCTCGAGATTAGTTAGTCTTTTTGTTTATTTATGATTACCATACAAACATGTACAAAAATACATACATACATACATATAATCACGCCTCTTTCCCTTAGGGGTAGGCAGAGACCACTTCTTTCCACTTGCTACGATCCTTACATACTTCTTTCGCTTCGTTCACTTTCATTATTCCCTTCATACATGCTCTTCACAAAAAACAACATAATAAAAAAAAAACACAAATAATTCTTTATTTCAGGTTACGAATGAACCATAATATAATAATGAAGGTAGTAGTAAATGAAATTAATAAATTTCAGTACTATAAAGAAAATTGAAATGGTAATAAATATGTTTTGTTGGAGTAATCCTCACAGACAAACAAAAAGTCAATTTAGATCAGCTTTAGATGTATCGTTCTAAAATACAAATTAAAATGAGTGTGTTTAAAAGAAATTTAAATCGGTACCGTATCGCCTTTTCCGTAGGCCTGGAAATAAAAAACATTGTTAGTTAAAAAAGTAAACAATCTTAATTTTTTTTTAAATCTATTTTATTTATGAACGATAACTTTTTCAGATTTAACAACATTATCACAAGCGTAGCGTACAAATTTAGAATAATTTATTAATCGCACAATATTTTGGCTTATATTAAAAAAAAGTTAATAATATTTTACGTAATTCAACCATTTGCATAAGTATTATTATTAAAATTAAATAGAATTCATTTTCATGTTTTCTTATACGTTAAAAGCATTATACTCAACCAAAAAATCGGGCGGTTGCATATCAAAATAGAACGTTTCCAAAAATATTGATATTTGTTACTATGGACTTAATAGTTACATGTTTTAAAGCTTAAATAAAAATTTCTTTAAAACTTTTATTGTAGGTTTTTCAATATGCAATAGGTATCTGAATGAGATTCTTTTTTTTTTAAATACCATTAGCGAAAATTATATCAGTTGTAATTTACATGATATTTATATTTTTTTAATATATGTGATTTCTTGTGGCTATTTAGAATTATATCATACCTTGCCTCCATAATAGTAGCCAGGGTTGTAGTATCCGGAGTTGTAGTAGGACTAAATGACGGAAATAATCATACATTTAACAATTATAAAATAAGACAAAAAAATTCGATGTGAATTTCGTTCCTTTCATACGTAAATTATAAACAATGATACAAATATACAATATACAGTCGTTTCTTGAATTATTACGTGTATTTTGCTATACCTTGTCACCGTAGTAGTAGCCAGGGTTGTAGTATTCGGAGTTGTAGTAGTATGACTAAATAACGGAAATAATTATACATTCAACAATTATATACGAGGATATGAATATATAATATAAGTAGTGGTTTATTAAATTATTACGTTTTTAATTAATTGCGTTTATTCTGCCATACCTTATCACCGTAGTAGTAGCCAGGGTTGTAGTATCCGGAGTTGTAGTTGTAAGACTAATGAATAAAAATATTACTAAATTATACAATTATAAAATATCCTAGCGTTTGTAAAATAAATGATATTATACAACTGTACACGTGGACATGATTTGTATCATAACTATCTGTAGATATTTATTTATTTATTTAGTTTTTAATGATGAATTTAGATCTTGAATTGTAAATGTGTATTGTTCAAATATAATCATCATCATTGGTCCGTCTATTGCAGACGATTTAGACAGTGTCAGACAGACACTGTGTCGCCTAGGACACACTTCAGGAAAACGCAGAGTTGCCTAAGCTCTGCGCCACCCTCTCGACCTTACTGGCTAGGCCCGCAGGAACGACGAATCGACACGTGTGGAGCCAGTTCGGCTGCAGGAGTCTTTCGAATTTTAGAGCTAAGCCACGAATGTTTGACGGATACCCCATTTCGGGATTCAAATGAAGTTTTGAGCAGGACTGATGATTTTGAGCCAGGTTTATTCCTCGGTCGTTTTTTACAACCCCCACGGAAAGAAAGGGGGTGGTGCTACTCTACTCGGCCGACACCACACGGCAAACATAGCAATAATACCAATATGGCAAATAATATACAATATATAATACGTATAATTCACATACATACATATAATATAATACACTAGTTTTTATATGGTTTTGTTGACTATACCTTGTCACCGTAATAGTAGCCAGGGTTGCTGTATCCAGGTTGGTAGTAGCCATAACGGTAGTAGTAAGGCTAGTGAACAGAAGTAATTGCAAATTACAATTTTAAATGAACATAACTAACGTGTTTTATGTGAAAGCAGTAGTTATATGTTGCATGTATACAGAAACAATATTCAAATAATCTTTGGCTTTTAATCTATAATCAACAAATTAAATAAACTTACATTGTAATAGTTTGAGTAGTAATATTCAGGAGCCTGATGAAAAATATATAATTAGTAAGTATTTATTTATTAATTTAATACCTTATTGAATATGTGAAATCATAACAATATTCTAACTTAAAAAAAGTGCAAAAGTGATATTTTTAATAACAGCATATTATACATTGCCGAAAAACGGATCTAACTGTATGTTATACACTTTTGAAAAATTATACAATTTTGAACCCAGGGACGTCGGTTATGATTAAGAAAATTTATGCATAACAATACAATTGTCTACTGTAAGGTTCGAAGCCTAGCAATGGGCACTTTTACAAGCTGAAGCACAGCCAAAGTATTACTAATATTTTTAGAACTTTTGTAGATTATTATATTACCCCGTAGTTGTAATAGTAGTAGGGATTCTGAAAAGAAAAACATTTAGTTGTATTACGTATATATTTACTTATTACGTATATATTTCCTTATTATTTACTTATTAGAAGAACATCTTGGCTAAAAAATCTACGCCAATGGTTTGGGAAAAGCACCCGTTCGTTATTCAGGGCTGCGGTATCAAGGAGCCAGAATGATCGCCGAACTTCGTGAGAAGATGGCACTTTAAGAAGAAGAAGAAGTTGTATTACCTGAATACTTAATATGCAATATGTCCATCAAATTATTAATATATAATTATATTTTTATGTTATAATACTTAGTATAATATTAGTATAATAATTATTAGAGGCATATTTTTAAATAATTATTAGTACAGTTTATGCATAATTAACAAATTTTTAATAGTATGTCCATATATGTTAAAATTGTTTGATTTTGGTTTCGTTAGCATAAGCTTTTATATAATAATAATAATTTATATAGGTATAACTAGTATAATCAATAGTTTACCTTGCCGTAGTAGTAGCTGGGCTACAGAAATGAAAATAAAATTAATTATACAAGATTGAACTGATGATTAGATATGATAAAAAATATATATATATATTTAGACAAATAAATGTAAGAGTTATTTACCTGTCGGTAATAATAATAGTAGTCGTAATTATAGGGCTGTGAATATAATTATACATATTAATTTTGTTTTAATAAAAAAATAATAATAGTGCTTAGCCAAAAATTTTACTATCACATAATGATGGTTTGAATAGTTTTATTAGCTTAATTAGTTTATATGCTGTAGTCTTTTTTATTTCACGTCATACATTTTAGTGATGTGTTTATGTTATGTGTTACTTTTTTTTCATTTTAGATTCGTAAGAAGGAATTTATAATTTCAAACATATTGGAATCTCATAAATCGACTGAGTTTTGTGTGTGTTCAATGTTGAATATAAAAATGTATACATACGCCGTAATACGGTCGGTAGTAAGGGTCGTACAGGCCGTACTGAAAAGTAAATAAACAATTATTTTTGTTTGTATGTTATATGATTTATTTTTAAATGGCTTAGTGTTAGTTTATTTACAGTGATATTGTCAATAATTTAAAAGTTGAAAAAAATTAGATAATTAAAACACTTACACTCCTTTGCCCTGTAGTGGCGGTATCCGTATACTATTTAAAAAAATTAAGACAGTTATTAAAATATTGTTATTTAAAATTATAATAAAAATTAATAAAAAATAGCAAATGCAATTTAAAAAGTTATAATTTTAAAATAAATTGAAATATAATTAAATTAAATATAAATTATTTTTTTAAACCTTTCATGTTTAGGAAAAATAGTAAAAACGTTATACTTACTGCCGAGGCGGCAACTAAGCAGAATCCAAGAAGAATAAGTAGTTTCATTTTTCTTGCTTCGAGTCTCCGAACAAACTACGAATTTTTCGAAAAAGTCTACGGTTTTTAAACCTAAATTTTCATTCTGTGGCGAATTTTTTAAAAATTTCGTCCATGTTTATTAATTAAGCGTAAAATATAACTTCTTATAATTAATGAAGATTTAAAAAGGTGTGAAAATGTATATTTGCTTATCGTATTTTAATTATGATTTCGTGTTTTAATAATGAGTTTTTAATTAATAACTTGCTTGGAGTTTCATGAAATTAATATAATCTATAGGATGACGGTAGCTTCACTTTTAACCATAATCAATAATTCAATTTGTTAAACAACGATTGCAAGGTGGTTTTGGAGCCAATTTGAATGAAGTTATTTTTTGATTTTGATTTTTAAGTTATTTTATAAATGTTTGGTAAGGTAATTTTGACATTTTTGTGTTTCTATATTTGTTATTTTTACACTTGTGAAAATCAACAGATATAAAAACTACAATTCAGCCTTTAAAATCTCACAGCTGGAAACTGCCCTTTACTCCATGTAAGAGCGGGGTCGGCGCTTAATCCACCACGCAGCTACTCGATCCACGAATATATATATATATATAGATATTTCCTTACTATGAGTAGCGATCGTTACTCATAGTATGAAATATACGGATACATATCAACGGGCAGTGGAGCAGCGTTATGATAACTACCGGAACTAAATAAATCGCTGAAATGTATGAATTCGCATAGCTTTCTCTGGACCAAATTGGTAACGATTGACAGCAAATATCCTGTTAAAAATTTGGAGCAGCTTGACTGGGGAAGTATACGTATAAGTATACGTACTAGACCTTACTGAAGATCGCAGCTAAATAATACTGCTTTCAAGCAGTGTTGTGTTCCTGGGGGAGGGTCGGAAATACTAATAAGCTACGTTAATCGCGTTTGCTGACCTAGTTGTATAAAAAAATAAAAAATAAAAATGAAAAAACATAGCGGTGTAGAAACGACATTTTAAGATTTTATGAAAATTGCATGTACATTATGTGCAAGATATTTATAGACATTATTATGTAAACAACGTAGAATTTTCATTATAAAAATCTGGATTCATTTAAAGTCTATGCAGCTTTAGCTTGGGCTCATGTACATAGAACCATGTTGTTTATGTAGGACATGTATTTACATCACTACACTGCCAAACAAAGTTTCTTTTTGTCTGACGGTAAGTGGTTACCGTAGCCTATGAATACTTGAAATACCAGAAGCATGACAAGCAGTATTATTTGCCTTGTTATCTTCTTTTTGTAAGAATGAGGTACACCTAAGTACTATTGAATTTGAAGAAAATATTTCCTGCCTATAGAGTAACATAAATATGGTTGATACTCCATACTCTAATTTATTCCAAATCTCCATTAAGGACAAAAGGTAGAGGCGAATAATTACAACTTTAAAAGGAATATTAGGTTCTACTTTCATCGGTTTTTGTTCTTTAGAATATAATACTTACTAAAGATTATAAAATATTATCTAATTATTTATCGTTGTGTCCATTTGTTATAAGTATTCTTTGACGGTTAGCAGGAAAGTGGACATAAGGTGCCAATCAAACCACTAATTACAAATTCATACGACGTTTCGATCCTTTATTGGACCATCATCAGGCATCTAAAATACATACAAACATTGAAGAAAGTTGTACAACTAATTAATCCATACAACAACAAAACAAAGAGAACCAAACCATCAGTACCTTTATATGTAGCAGTCAATAGACATCTCCTCATTAAAGTTCTTTCATTATGTAAGATTCCAAATCCAAATGTATTATATATTATTTTTAAGTTACGTTTTAAGCTGTATTATATGAATTTTGAAAATTTATACTAAAACATTTAAATTTAAATAGGTAACAATATGCACAATTTTAAGTTATTAAGTTTTTTTGGTTTGTACAATTTCAAGGCATCAAATTCTCAGAACTTGACTATTGAACTGCATCTAAAACATCAATCATATATGTACATATAAAACTATCAAAGACTGATAATGTCTACACAACGATCACAACCAGAATTTTATATTACCTTTACATATATTTTTTTATTTATAATTTCTTTCTTTCTATTTAAATTTTTTTCCACATGTATTTTTCCTCAATGTTATATATCATTTTTCATTATTAATCATTGCAATTGTTAAATTTTAAAATTAGTCATTTCTTATAAAAATATGTCATTCAAAATTAGCTAGTTAAAAAATTTTTACATTACAATTTCTATTTAATAATCATTACTTGTTGTAATTATATAATAATAATAATAATCGGACCTGAAGACACATTGAGGATTTGAAACCTGGTCTTTTCAGTCGTTTTTGACCGGCGGATTTCCCACACGAGTTATTGCAACTTTATTGACACTTGCGAAATTTGCCTGTGTATTCTAACGATATTTTTTCATTGCCTAAAAACAGGGATAATATGACATTTTCTAAAAATGAATCCTAGCTAGAATTCAGATTATATATGTATATATATATATATACATATATATATATATATACATACAAGAATTACTACACTATATATATATATACACATACAAGAATTACTCGTTTAATAGTATAAGATTAAGATATATTATACTGCTTATTTACTTACCTGATAACTATTTAGTAATCTGTGCCTGAGAGCCTATTTCTAATTGATATTTATTTTTAATCCTTTTTTATGTGGTATTGAATAAATTTGTTACTGAATATTTCTTCAAAAATTTAAAGAAAATTGTTTAACAATAACTAAATAATAATAATAGTAGGCGCTAGTAGCAAAATATTGGTCACATTTTACTATGACATAGAAAGATCTCATACTCAGTTTCACCATAACACCTTAATAATTAATATTTTTTAAAATAAGAAAATTCAAATGATAGCATCGGATTACTGGAGTTTTTTAATGACTCTTTTATTATGTAAGCAACAACTTTTATTACTAGGTCTAGAAATAGGGACAGGGATCTGTGAACTAGTGCATTCTATATGTATATTATATTTATGTGTGAACATATAACAGGTGTAAGCCTTCTCCAATACGGAGAAAGAGGCCTATGCACAGCGGTGGGATGCTACAGACTAAATTAATTAATCAATCAATATAGCCGGTGGACGTAAGAGGCAAAATAAAACACACAGATATATTATTTTATTGTCTTTATTAGCGAAAATAATAGTTTTGCGTATACTTAATCATATCCTAAGTCGGCGACAATTGAGGAAATTTTAGGTATGAAAGATTCTATTAGCGGTCATTATTATCGTCCAGATATCTCTGAAAAAAAAAACATAGTATATTATCTACATATAATTCGAAATTTTAAAATTAGGTAAAGCCTATTTCGAAGATTTTTTTCAATCGAAAGGCGGTACTTGTCGTATGGTCCCATTTAAAATTAATTAAGCTCTGACAAGTACTTTTAGAGTTGTCCAATACTGTGTTTTTACTTGATTATTTTTTCGTCAACCTACGTTGTATTTATACCCCATAACTTATTACTGCGTATACCGATTTTGATGATTGTTATTTTAATCGAAAGGTGATGCTTGTATTGATGTTAGGTTAAGATGTGATTACTACTTTTTGAGTAATCTTAATTACTTGTCGATGTAATTAAAGTCGTTTTTTTTCGTTTGCGAGCAAATACAATTATTTCAGCTTACCAACGGTTTAATTTTTCCATATTATTATATCCTTGATATCCCGTATATGTTGAGAAGTCTGGATAGTATTCCTGTCTGAGTTTCAAATGTAAAGAACTAAAGAAATAAAGTAATTTATATCAATAATACCTATACGCCGCGTTGGCGCAACGGTCACAGCCGTGGATTGTATCTGTTGACAAACATTTGTATTGGCCATACAGGTGTTTGTCGTGGTCTGGTTATTTGTGCAGTCCTTGTGGGTCTCCCCACCGTGCCTCGGAGAGCACGTTAAGCCGTCGGTCTCGGTTGTTATCATGTACACCTGATAGCGATCGTTACTCATAGTAGGGAATATAGCGTAGCGCTGAAGCGTAAGCGTAAATCTAAAGTAGATACATATCATTGGAAAGATCAAAATTTCCTTAGGGATTGAGAAACACTGTTACTAAAATATAAGTAGAAGACTATTAGGAGCGACTTTATCTCATGTCATTTCTATATATACAAAATCAAAGATCGGATAATTAGCGTACGTATTGAATCATAAAATAAAAAAATAAAAAAAAATTAGAGTGTAAAAAGACATTTCAAAGTTGGTTAACGCTTACTCTTCTTTATTAATATCGGAAAAAGGATACAAATTTATTTTGTAGAGTTATAAAAGGTGTTTATTTTGTTGATTATAATTTTAAAAATTGCAAAACTAATATGTTATAGGTAATATTATTTTCTCGGCCGTTGCTCCCATAACTAGACTGAAAAAAGGTAGAAAAAAGGTATAAATGTACATGAAAATAATGTTTCAATTAGTAATTAAAATAATAAAAAAAAAAACCTTGAATATACAAAAATACTTACTCTCGGTGGCGACTAAAGTAACAAAAAAATAAAAAAATTAATGATGATGACCTTGATAATAAATTTTCAAATGTTTGTAGCTTAAGACTGTTAGACATAGTTTGTTAAAAGGTAAAATAGTTGCAGTAAATATTTATTATTTGTGTTATATTTAGTAACAAGAATGACACTAACTTAGTAGTAACCAATAAAAATACCTTATTTTAAAAGTACTATAAGAAAAAAAGGGTATTATATTTTTATGACATTCTCAAAAAGATAAGTTATAATAAGTATCTAAAAAACTTTTTTTAAAAACTAAGATAAAAAAAATGTTATCTAAAAAGTAAACTTCAAGTCAGAATTTGTTTTTTATTCTGTTGTTCAAGGAGTTTATTTAAAAATTTCATCTGACATTATTTTCTTTATAATTATAATTCAAAAAAATAATCATCGTAAAAGGTGACATACAATTCTCAAAAGATACATATTTAATCATTACATCTTACCTTGTTGCCGTAATAATAGCGCTTGTAGTGATAGGGGAACTAAAAAAAAGAAACAATTGCAAAATTATACAATTTCTTTTTATATAAAAAAAAAAACAATAACTTAGTAATTTAGTTATTTAAATTTTGTTTATTACCCTATTGTCGTAGTACTTATTGTAGTATTCTGGAAGCTAATCAAAATAAATTAAAAGTTATATATTTATACTAATTTAAACATTGTTATAATACTATGCTATGTATAATCAGGTCTATAAAAGTTGGTTTACACTTACTATATAAAAAAAAAATGTTAAACCAACAGACAACTCCACCCGATGTTGACATATGTATCAAAAATAAAATAAACAATTTACTCTTGTTTCGGGGTCCAGAAACACACCATACACGAGCAACAAATTCCAGAGCATGTATGACATGTGCGGTGATCGAAAGCGCAAACGCCATCGAACCAGCCATGAGTCCGTGCTATGAACGTTGCGGTAACGCGTCGCCAACAAAAAAAAAATGACTTATCTTATTTATTAATAATAACAATTAATTTCTTATTTTACTGTCGTTTTTTTTGTAAAATATTGTAATTTATACGAAACTGTACCTTACCTGACCGTTATTATAGTTTGGCTAAAAATGCAAATCATAATAATATTATTTTAATCTTGTGAATTATAATTATTATAAAAATATTGGTAAAATAAAAGTTTATAAAAAATAACTTATTTGGTAGTAGCAGTTATCGTAATTGTAGAGCGAATTCTACGACAAATAGTATTTTCATTTAAATTAGTTAATTCATTTAAGTTTTGTACATTTTTTATTAATTATTTAATTCTATTGCTTTGCATTCGTGTATACTTTTACTATAATTAAAATTTGATATGTTTGTAACACCATTTTTGGCGCGAACTTGTGGAGGCCTATGACCAGCAGTGGATTGCGATAGACAGAAGTGAGTGAGTGTTGTAACAATAAATGTAATTTTTACATACGCTTAAATCTGGTATTTTCTTGTCATATGTTCCGTACTGAGAAAGAAAATACACAAAAAAAAAAAAATTGAAATTAGTTTATACACATTTAATAAAAAAGTAGAAAAACATTACAATTTTTTTATGTTTTTTAATATAAATTAGTAACTACGTAGTTTATGTAAAAACTTTGTTTTTTTTTTATGTTTTTTAATATAATTGTACGTAATTTATGTAACAACTTAGAGTGATACTTATGGAAAGTTGTTAGTTCCTGTATATATAATGTACTCTGTGGTGTTATTATTCCTCAATCATGCTCGTCACAATGTAGTGAAATAATTTCAAAAGTTAAGGCATTATAGAGATTATATTAAAATATAAACCTGAAAATAAAACAAACCTCATTTGAATCGTCATCATCGCGTACTGGCTAAAATATGAAAAGAAAAATTAGGACCCATGACTACTTTACAGGCCAGTAACAGTATCTGTCAAATTAAAAAAATACATATTCAACCTGTATACAGATACTCACAGTCGGTTTCGCCGAAGCCGTTATCACGCAGACCCCAAGAAGTATTAGTAATTTCATCTTTGCCCTTTAGGAATTATAAAGCAACTGCGAATATTGAAATATACTGCTTCTAAATTAAAATTTCTTTTCTGTGTGAAATTTCTCAAAATGACGCCCATGTTGATTAATTAAGCGTGCAACATTATTTTTTAATATTATTACGATAAATTCTTGCTGCCTGCTTACCAGCAAGTTCCATAATGCATGAATTCCATAATGCAGAAATTTTCTGCTCAAAATATGGAGCAGCCTGACTGGGGTAGTACCTCGATCTTACGGAAGATCGCAGCTAAATAATACTGTTTTCAAGCAGTGTTGTGTTCCTGTTGGTGAGTAAGGTGACCAGAGCTCCTGGGAGAATTAGGGATCGGGTCGGCAACGCGCTTGCGATGCTTCTGGTGTTGCAGGCGTCTAAAAACTACGGTAATAGCTTACCATTAGGTGAGCCGTACGCTTGTTTGCCAACCTGGTTATATTTAAAAAACCACCAATCGACCGCATCAAAACGTATAAAATATTTAATATTTGTGGGGGTGCTTATCACGTTTATATCCTGTATGGGACTCCTCTCCCCGTTACCATGGCGATTGATACTTTGCCTAAATATAGGGATCTCAAAAAAAAAACAATAAACGTGGCACCTATCCGAACAAATATAAATTTAAATATGACAATTGATTGCGTTAGCTTCAAACATAAATGTATATAAATAGACAATTAATTTTAATTAGACGATTCAAAGTAAAGACAGAAGAAAGTATGTGACTTGATAAGGTAAATATTAAAAGTGATGGAAATAATATTTTAGACTTCTTGAAAATTGCAAGCGAATCAGGGCGTCTAATATATGGGCAAGGGAGGGAATTGCAAAGCCGAGCAGCTTGGACAGTAAATGATTTAGTTTTGAAGGTAGTGGAGTGGGGAGAAATTTTAAAGTGGTAAATTATAATCGGAACGTAACTATAATCGGAACGTAGGCTTCGAAGTACCACAAACTTGCAGCAGATAATACTGGTCTCAAAGTAGTTGATTTTTGGTGGTGAGGTAGGTTACCAGAGTTGTTGAAGTTGGCCGGTGGTAGAATCGGCAACGTGCTTGCGACGTTTTTGGTTTTGTAATCGTCTATAGGCTATGATAATCGCTTACCATCAGGTGGGCCGGGCCGTACGCTTGTTTTCCGACTTATTCGTATGAAAAAAAAAACACTTTTTCCTCCATTCCTTATTAAAACGCTTTCATTAATGTATCTGTGTATTTACTCGTATAATCTTAATATATATAAATCTCGTGTCACAATGTTTGTCCTCAATGGACTCCTAAACTACTTAACCGATTTTAGTCAAATTTGCACACCGTGTGCAGTTTGATCCAACTTAAAAGATAGGCTATATTTTATTTTGATATATTATGTTATTATTATATTTCAGAAAAAAATAAGGTGATACGAAGTTCGCCAGGTCAGCTAGTAATTATTATATTACTTTTTGAGTTTATTTTAGGAAAATTTAATTTAACAAAGTACTTTTTATTTACCTTCGTCCCACTCATAAGACTTAATTAATATCTTATGAGTGGGAGGAGTTCTTTAAAAATGGCTAAATAACAAGAATTATTAAACAAACATAGCAGTAAAAATATAATAAATAGACAATTAACGTGGGTGCAGTTAATACCTGTTATGTAAGTACGTATACAAATTGCTTAAAAAAACTCGGCCAAGTGCGAGTCGGACTTGCGCACCGAGGGTTCCGTAGAAAAATTATTAAAAATATTTTAATTATATGATGTATCTAAAAATTTATGCTTTTCGCAATTTTCCCTTTATATGTATAAGACGTTGCTTCGTACCAAATTTCAAGATTCTGAGTTCACGCGAAGTAGCTTTGTAGGTAGTCTGTACGTTTTGATTTCCTTGAGAGTGTCGAAAATTTGCAGATTATAACGCTGTATCTTTTGATTGCGTTAGCTTAGAACTTTCATTATTTTTCACAGCTCTAAGAGACAGTAGACTTGAGTATTTGATATGAATTTCAGCTTTATACCTCCAAGCGTTCCTGAGAAAAAGGGTCTCGTCAGACAGATGGACAACAATGTGATCCTATAAGTGTTCCGTTTTTTCCTTTTTACGTACGGAACCCTGAAACATGATAAATCATTTACGGGTACGGCTTCTTCTCGGCTATATTAATAAAAAGTGTACAGATATAAAAAAAAGATACATAAAATAAAATATACTAGCAACAGGAAAAACAAAACACCAGTATCGGACCATATTTTAACTCTTCGCACAAATAAAAAACACGCAGAATAACCATAAAATGTTAAAAAAATGCAGGGGCAGCGATGAGCGTGTGGATGATCACTTAATAAAAAAAAAAAAAAAAACTAGGACAAGGTATAGGGTAATAAATATAAGGTAATAAATAAAACAAACACATATGGTACAAATATAGTTATTCTAAATCAACCATCAAACGCCATTACTACGTGACAGGCTATTTCCCAAATGCTGATACGTAAAAAGTTTAACTAGCTCTTAGGAGCTAGTTAAAGTTTTTACTTAAACTTAGGTTTAACATTTTCAGACGTTTTTTGGAGAGATTTTTTTGGGAAAATTTAGTTTTAAAAGTAAAGATTTTCAATAAAAAAATTAACAAATTTAAAATTAGGGTACTTTCGTAAACCCTTTAGTATAAATACACTGAAAATGCAGGCGAAGGTGATGTTCCAGTGTTCCTAACCTTTTAGGTCAGTATTTTTGAAATAGATGAAATTATATACGTAAATAATTAAGGGATCATGGTGGACTATACTATGTCATGTTTTAACATTGCTAAATTATTATATATTATATTATATATTTGTTTTAGGATTCTCATTATTTTTTTAGTAGGATTTTGTATAATTTCATTTCTGGCATGACCCAGTTGGTCTTACCAATGAATTCTGATGAACCAAAATAAAATATTAAATTAGAAAACTGAATAGTAACTAAAAGGTTTTTCCATCTCAAATCTGCTAATTCTTACGTAAATGTTTTTACTCAACTGCCATGAAGGATTATGTTTTACGCACGTATCATGTATGTATGCATAAAACATTCCTTATATCTTTTAAACTACTGTATGGATTTATATAATTAAGATATCGTTAGATTCGTCTTGATAACCCAAGTGGTCTTAGATAGTTGAATTTTAAAAAAATCCGATATGATGACTGTGAGACTGAAGGTAAAAAAAAAATTTAATGTATATAATATCAAAAGATCTCATCATGAATGTTTCAAAATGGTAAATTAGGAACATATTATAAAAAAAATCTCATCCATTTTTTTTAGACGGTTTTTTTAAAGTTATATGTATATTACTTGTTTTTATTTAAACATTGCGTTTCACAATTCGCAAGACAGATCAACATCTGTCGGGTCAGCTGGTACATAGCAATACAATAAGCTAGTATATATAATAATACGTAGAAATAGATCGTTACAGTAGGCATTCATACGGGTGTAAATACGAACAAAAATTCACACTGGGAAATTCATAGGTCGCTTCGAACGATCGCGGGTCGCCCGGCAACGGTTGCTAGGCAACCGTGTAGAGTAACACTCGTTGAGATAGTCGTGTTTTATTTGTTATTTATAGCTTTTTTTTTGTAGTAACTATCAATTAATATAAATAGTATTTGTTTGAATAGTTTTTCTACCTGGATAACGAAAAAATACATATGTAATATTTTTGAGTGTGTTATTATTTTTCATAGTATTTAGAAAAGAAAAGTAAATATTGAACCAATGCGTACGATTTTATTTTTGTGTTATCCACACATTAGGGAATTCTAAACATTTTTTATCCCCAAGCCCCGCTGAAATGGTTAATTTTTGATATGATATTAAAAAATTGAACAAATCTACAGTATAAATACCGTTGAAAAAAAGACCCGCCTAGGCTTATGTGTTTCACTGCGCTGAATTTTAGGTTTTTTGGTCCGTATACCCCCAAATTTTAAGTAAATTTCAAAAAACCGCCGAAATAGGCTAAAAATAACAATAAAATAAATTAATGCAAATGAAAATTATTTTTTTAACTAGCCCAATTATGTTTTTTTATGAGCTGAGTTCAAATTCAAAGTTGGTTTGGCTCGTCAGCTAACTGATTTCAGGATAAATTGCAAAAAAAAAACTAGGTCAAGAATATCTTATGTATTTGACAGTGTATCTGACAGTTTGGAAGCCTGATTTCCTGTGCCTTTAATATTTAATTAACCGCTTACCATCAGGTGAGCGGTACGCTGTTTGCCACTCTGGTCATATAAAAATATATTTCTACATACTCTATAGGTTTAGTAATCTACATTCTCCGCAGACATCACGTCGCCAAAGCGTGGATCGCTCCCGGCCTTTTCAGCGTAGAATCAATGGAGAGTTATTTAAAAAAATAAGTCGATTCGTCTACGAAGCAGCCTTGTCTTGTTATTGTCTTAGTGCCTTTTAATACGCTTACTTGCATGCAATTTACCATATAATTAAATAGGAGACGTATTTCTCTGTCTTTTGAGTTTATAAAGATTAAATTTAGAACAGATTTTTTTAATCATTTGTACCTAATAATAAACAAATGTTGAATGGATTTCCCTCAAAGTTGAGTCGAATAATTCAATTAGAATGTTCAGTATGAAATCCTAATTTTCATATGTAGCTTAAAAGAATGCATAAGTTAACTGCGTGTGTAATATTATATCACGATTTTGAAATGCATTTATCCTAGATTATGTCATTTAAATCTAGTGTGATAATTTTGTATGTTTTTATACATAATATATAAAAACATATAAATTTAAGTGAGTATTGCAATATCATATTACACAATTTAGACATTATATAGAAAATATTTGAAAAATAAAGACTGCATATATCAAAGAAACTTGTGTTAAGCAACCATCAGAAAATTTTACACTGCTTTTATATATTACCTGGCCCGTTTGAGCAATTGGTAGGCTCACTTCCCGTCCCGGGTCTGGGTTTTTTTATACAACTAGGTTGGCAATCAAGCGTACGGCTCACCTGATGGTAAGTGATTACCGTAGCTTATAGACCCCTGCAATACCAGAAAAAGTCAACATTTTGCCGACCCTACCCCCCAACCCCAAAAGCATCGCAACCGTGTTATCGAGATTGAGGTGCTTCTCCAGTGGGGTTGCTCCAGATTTTGAGCAGGCTATTTCCTGCTGCGCCCTACCTCAGATATTATAATTGCAATATTTTTGGAAAATAAATATTATTTTTTGATTATTACCTAAAAATATCGAGTTTCTTACCTTAAAAGCAGTAGACCGTTACATATCGAATTCATTTTCATATTTATTTATAATCTCTTTGTTATTACATTTAATGCAAAACAACAAAATAAAACTATATTTAAAATAACGCAATACGTACATACATGGCTGTATTAATAATTTTCATTCACAGCGAAGTGAACCATTCCTATATCTTAATTAAAATAGCAATATGAAGCAGAGAATTCTCATATTATAGCGTAAATAATAATAATTTTATTTGAGCCGACTAAAATGCAAAATACGGCGCTATATCCGTAAGCGAACGCAGTGGTTTATAACTCTTTTGAACATTGACGTATTACTTAGGTTGACTATTCACTACCTGATTTAGTAACTTTTTAATTGAGTGTATTTTTAATTTGGGTTAGTACCTTTTTTAATTAAAATCAGGCTCAATCTACTTAATCTTTCCTAAAGAAATGTAAAATATTGGCCTTGTTTATTTTAGTTATTCATAAGTAATGAATGTTAATCAACGAAAGTATTCCACAGAATATTAATTTTTGTTTTCAATTTAATACTTCCTACTTCTTTCTATATACATGATCGTACTTTTCAACACTTAAATGGATGATATATAGTTACTATTTTAAGTCTTTGTATGTGTTACTTAGCTTGAGTTTATTTGGAGTAAAGTAGGTATTATCTAATGCGGGCAAAAGTTGTCTTTTGAGTGGTAAAAAGGTTAAAAGATATTTTCAGAGTAGAGAATAGTTTGAATAGCTGATGTAAATAAAGACAGAATTTTTTTGTAGTTGGTTTGTGAATAATAAACGCAGCGGTTATGATCAATGAACAATCCGTATGTTTTCAGACTCTGACATATTATACTGTACAAAGAGACGCTTTGCCTGCGATTTCGTTCGGACGTCGGGTATTAATTATACAGTTTTATGTACACTGTCGACAATTTTATTAAATTATTTTTAATTAATAAATTATTGTTTAATTATGCTAGATTTCTGAAACAGGTAGTTGTGATCGATTATAGCCTATATTTTTTATTAAAATAGGCTAAAGCCTACTCTTTTATAAATAAAAGGAAATTAGAGCCTTTAAAATTTTAATGAATTTGATTGAAGGAAATAGTGAATCATCACTGTACTAATATAAATAAGCTTAGTCACGCCCTTTGACCAATTCAAACGTAGTCAATTAGAATGGATTTAAATTGACTAGTTAAAGTTAATTATTCTGACAAGACGGTAAGGACTCACTATTTTCCTTAAGCTAATAGAGTATAAGTTCGAGAGAACATTAAATATAGTCACTTAATAATAAAATATTATATTGATGTATGTGGTATATACAGACAGCGTTTGCAATTTTCGTATAGTTATATAATTAACAGGGACATAGTACGCTCTTATATAACCGCTTCTATAATTTATTGCATGAATTTTAAAACGTTTTACGACAGCTCTTCAAGTCATTTTCTAGTGTAATACACGTTATTAATATAATTTTACATGAATAATTAAATATGAAATGAGTTCAACCTACATTTGCAGAAGTATTTCTTGAAATTATAATTTTTTTATTCAGTTAACGAGGACACATTACTTGATTTTAAGATTTTACTACCCGTAAACAAGAATAAACATGACGTAATATTAGAACGCCATAAAGGTGTTACGGGCTAATTAGACGAAGAAGAGGATGACCAAAAGGTGTAATGTGTTTTAGCTTCCGAGTTGCTCTGTTAAACTCAGTTATATTCAATATTTCTCATTGTTTTTTTGAGTTTTTGAAGTAAAATTTCTTTACGCACGCTTGACTTGGAGAGTAAGCTGGTGAATGTGTGACGAGAGCGTTACGAAAATTGTGATCAGGCGGGGTGAACGGAAGTTGAGAGGGAGATAGAAGTTAGTAAAGATAGAAAGAGAGAGAGAGTTACGTTTCGTATATTACTGTAGGAATTAAAGAAGTTTTACTTCAGTCGTGTGGTTTAAGCACACTCGTTTTTTTTGTGTACTAGTACAAAAAAAAAACAAGGGTAAAAAACAACCGTAAGGTCCACCAGCTGGTAAATTGTTACAGTAGCTGCGAAAAACTAGAAGCATCACAAGCGCGTTGTCGACCCTTCCTCCACTTGCGCACTCAGGAGCTCTGACCATCACTCACCATAGGAACACAACACAGGACTACTTGTGACAACAGTATTATGTAGCTGTGAACTTCTGTTCCGTTGAGGTACTTCCCCTGTCAAGCTGCGCCAGATTTTGAGCAAGATATTCCCTACATAAACAAAAGTACCTAACACTAAAAAAAATCTGCGAACATTTTTGTCACCATGCCACGATGACATGATTTATGCCAAAATTATTTGTAAATATTAATTTTTATAGTTTTCCTTTATAAATATGTATAATATGGTAAATTTTATTACAAATAATATTTGAATACAAAATAGATTTTACTGTGACGCAGATGCAGATAATAATTACCTTAATAGGCCCGGCAGTTCCCGGGATTATCGTGTAAAACAAATAAGCAAATACAATGAAGCCGAAAAACGTATTTATTTGTTTGCACGCGCTCATCGCAGGACCGTTATAGGTCTATTTATGAAATATCGCTGGCTTTAAAACATCTCTATAAGAAATGGAAAGAATTATATACACTCTCGTACATCAAAAAATGTACATACATCTCTAAAAAACTAACAGTAAGTCATGTTAGCAAAATAAACAGTCTATTTTAAAATGGTTACATTTTAACAGTTTAGACGTCTGCTCCTCCCCCTTAGATTAGATTGACGCTGGATATAATAGAGATTGACGGGAAATGATAACCTGTTCAAGTATACTATAGTTAATTTATTTAAATTAAATAAAGTTAAAGCAAAACCTAAATGATTTTAATAGCCATGAGATTTATTTTAGCGGGCAAAATGAACACTCTAAATAGATATATTTTTTAAATATCTGTAATGTTTTATATTTTTTGAAGTTGATGTGAGACTTTCGATTATCCCCCTTCGGTTTAAATGAGATTTCGTGAGATTTCATTGGACCCCCCCCCCCCCCATTTTGAGCTCACGTACTTAATGGATGTCTCCTTATACAGTGTTATCCACTAACTTTAACCAAAAATATTAAAAATGTCCATAAGAATCGAGACTAAAATCAGGTAAAACCAAGTGTATTATTGTATTGTATTTATTGTCATGTTTGAATCATCTAATTTATGATTCTTACCATTTGTGACTCATTTCATTCTGATTCATTTTTACCATGATATACGTCAGCGATCTCTTATGATTGGGTGAACACACGTCATCCGTGGCCTATTTCATCGATAGCCGATAGTTTCAATTGGTTTTCTGTCGTATAACGGTATCCAAGAGATGAAAATTTGTAATGTCTTTTTGGTTTCTTTGTCAAACTTTTGAAATTTATCTGATAGATACTTCTATTATCAATCAGATAACCGAACGCTGCAGTTTTCAGTGTCAGTAACTAGTATTAAAGGCCTTTAGATAAAAAAAAGTTTTTAGGTTCGTTCAATCGTAGTCAAATTTTGACAGAGTTAATATAATCGCATGATATTAAAGAAAAAAAAGATGGACTTGTATTATTGACTTTATTTTACGATTTTCCTGCAATCGCAAGTTTAAAAGCTGGCTGGCTATGATTAATGATTAATGAATAATAACAAATTATAATTGATAAAAAATAGTTTTAATTATTGGTTAATAATTTTTGTGTGTATTTTATTTATTTTTTTATACTTTATGGTATACCACAAAAACATTATTAAACGTAGTTTAAAGATAGTTTAATTATGGTTAATTAGCCATTTCAACACGACATATATTTTAGGAAAACCGAAAAATATATATCTTCCTTAATAACTTTATGTGAATTTTCCGCTATAGCATTTTCCTTGTAGGTTTTTCTTTTCATACTGTTTTCCAGACTGGTTACTTAAGACGTAAGCTGTTAAAATAAGCTGGTTAAATAAGGCTGGTAGCGTGGGCAGTGAAAATTAATTATGTTATTTATTAGATTATATTAAAATATATCTCTTTTTAATGAAATAACTTTTACTTTATCTGTAAATAAGGATTTTTTTTTTTTTTTTTTTTTTTTTTTTATCTACACAATACACACACGGTCGTCTGTCCCTAAAGTAAGCAAATTAATGCTTGTGTTATAGGTAACAGCCGACTGGTATAGCTACATTTTTTTTTTTTGATAAACATACTTATAAATAATACATATATAAATATATAAATAAATATATACATTACACCCAGACTCAGGGTGGGAATCGAACCCACAACCCCCGGAGCAGAAAGCAGGGTCACTACAAACTGCGCCAACGGGCTAGTCACAAATTAAATTAATGTTGAAATATTTGTGGCTTTGTAATAAGTTGCGGTAAGCTCTACTTATTTAAAAATATGCTACTTATATTGTTTTTTGCTAGGATTTCTCTGATTTCTCATTTTAGAGACTTTGGACAGTGGTGAGAATGCTAATTGAACTGTTTCCTAACTACATTCAACAAATCCATGATTGGCTTTAATTCTTATATTTTATCTAAATTTAAAACTATATAGTAATGTGGCTGTCTCTGACGTTATAATAGAAATAAATAAAGTCAACATTTTATCTATTCAAGTTGGTTTCCAAAGTACTCTAGACCGTCATACAAATTATAATCATGTTAAACAATTCTTAATATCATATCAAAAATTGACCGTTCCAGCAAGGATCGAACCTGCATCTCCGACTGACTGTGTCGGCGCTTTAGCCAATTAAGTTATGGAACGATGTACCCGTTAGATCGAAATTTTTGATATGATGGACCGCGATTTTATATTCGGTTCCAAGGAGCCGTCAATAGTGAGTTCTTTATCGAAGTCGTAACTATTCAAATATAATCATATTAATCTTTAAGTACAAAAATTAATGGTTAACGCGAAGTTTTCGCCGATTGTTACTAATCTAAGCTCGAAGACTGGGTTTATTTAAAAAGTTCTGGTACAAGTAAAAAGTTACACCATCTTAAAACAAGAGCTAAAAATATTACCCATAAAGGATTAATGGTTTGGTAACACCAACTGTCAATGAGAATAAGAACTGTGCTTATAATATGTAGACTAAAGTAACTTTGTCATGTTTCCATGCTTAAGTCACTGAACCGATTCTAATGAAAATACATAGATACTTCGAACGTAAAGCATCTTCTCGTTCGACGAGCAAGTCGGTCCAGAAACGGCAAGTTGTAAACTAAATGAAGCTTCATATATAGCATAATCGAGTAATTAATTTCTTAAGCAAGTGAAATCATTAATACTTAATAATAATTGTGTTTGCTAGCAAACGAAAAAAAAAAAAACAGAATTCAATTGCATTGACAAGTAATATAACGTAAGTAGACGAAAAAAATTAACAAAAGCACTAGTCGTCACTACGATTTTCTAGGTTTGCCCTCGATTCCTCTGGGATCTCATCATTAGATTCTGATTTCCTTATCATAGTACTACCCTTGGGATATCTCCTATTCGACAAAAAAAGAATTATCAAAATCGGTTCATAAACGACGATATATCCCTGAACATACATTATATATATATATATATATATATGTATATGTACAGTCGAATCGACTAACCTCCTCCTTTTTTGAAGTCAGTTTAAAAGTAGCGAAAATTATTTATGCACTAACCAATTGAATCAACTCCATACCTGGTCAAAAGAATCTTTTCCTATATATGTGACAGGTCCAAGCTTCATCTAGATCGCTGCTTCAAAGCTAATAATTTCCCCTTCTTAGGTATCTTTGATAGCAATCTATACCGACAGTTTTATGTACTCTACGAGGTATGGTAGAAGAACCAAATAGACATACAACCAGGTCACTAATCTAAAAGGTATTTTAAATATTTCGCTTCGCTTCAGCCTGTAATATCCCACTACTGGGCATAGGCCTCTTTCCCCATGTAGGAGAAGGACCAGAGCGTAATCCACCACGCTGCTCCAATGCGGGTTGGCGGATATATTTCCTACTATGAGTAACGATCGCTATCAAGTGTACATGATAACAACCGGGACCGACGGCTTAACGTGCTCTTCGAGGCACGGTGGGGAGACTCACTGGGACTGCACAAACACTCAGACAAACACCTGTACGGCCAATACAAATGTTTGTCATGTGCGGGGATCGAACCCGCAACCGCCAACGAAACAGGTACAATCCATGGCTGTGACCGCTGCGCCAACGCGGCGTCGGCGATTTTAAATATAATATTATGCTGCATAAAATAACAAATTTATAAGTACTCCGGCTTCCTAAAAGATGTTTAATTTGTTACTTTTCAGAGAAATCGTTTCAACGTTAACGAGAAAATCGCATTTAAATCTATTTATAAAATCACAAGTCTGCTTCCTAAACGTATTTTCAGTTCACATTTTTCCTCTTAAAGCATTATGAATGAATGTTATAAACTTTATTTATACGACTATTATGAAGTTAATGGTTAAGTTTATTTTTGATTCTTAATTAAATTCGATGTTATATCAATAAATTTATTGAGGTTATAGAATAGAGGAGATAGGATACAGCAGGATAGATCTTGTTCAAAGTTTGAAGCAGTCCAACTGGAGAACAATAAAAAAGTATGCGTAAAAGCAATTTCATCAAATGGTGAATCGAAAACCATACATTGGAGCAGCGTGGTGGAATAAGCTCCAATGCTTCTCATAAATGGAGAAAGAGTCCTATGGCTAGTAGTGGGATGATAGAGACTGAATGCGAAATACGCATTCTTAGATATAACTCGAAAAGTACTTGTTAGATATCAATTTAATTTTAATAGGAACACATGACTCGTACTATCTTTCGATTATAAAAATGTATCAAGATCGGTCCACCAGTCAAAAGTTCTGAGGTGACATACATTAAAAATACAATCGAATTGAGAACCACCTCGTTTTTTGTAAGTCGGTTACAAAGAGTGAGATACTAAGACAGAAGTAAAGACCAAACTACCTGTCTTGCAGAGTTTTGACAGCAAAAGTTTGCTGCATAAACGCTCTGTTCTGACATAGCACATAGACATCGAGTGTGATTATAACAAAACAAGTCTTATATTCTCTACCCCGATTTTACTTTTTTTTTTTGTTTTTTATCACACGACAATTATAAAATTAGTAATTTTCCGTTAGTTTTTCATAAGAAATCAACTCAAGTTGATTGTTTATGTCTTTAGGAGATAACGCAGAACAAAACAAATTCTAAAATAGCTTTATGTCACTGGTGCCGTCAAAACTTTTTTGCGCAGAGGGTTTTCACTTGTTTATATTAAATCGCTACATCAAAGTAAATTGTCTGGATTCCTGGCGCTACTTCGTTGTTTGGTCAACCCGATATTTTGACAGCGGTGAATGCAAATTTTTTGGTTTATTGAGAACCATGTATACATTGAAATAAAAATTTATATTAAAAAGTGTGTATGTCAGCTCCGAAATGCATATAACCAGTTTTAAGAACCATTATGATTAAATATTAAAATGTATAAAAAATCAAATTATAATAAAATAAAATAATAAAACTCTAAAATCAAAAAATAGATAGGCAGTTGCTATTCGTATTGGAATATTAAAGACTATATACCTATATTATACTCATATCTTACATAAAACCCTTAAAGCGCTGCAAAACATCAATCTTAGCGTCACTAAGCGTCAGCGTCAGTGAGCGTCAGTGTCACTGAGCGTCAGCGTCTGTTCTTTCACACGATTTCACTCCATCACATTTTTTCGTGACACGGGATGACGCGTTATTTCTTTTTCTGAATTTATGTCGATTTAGGAGATCCGACCCGAAGAGGTATTCGGCCAGGAATAACCTGTACATGTCCCACACATGTACAGGTGATTCCAATCGAATAACCTTCACAGTGTACTTGTTTTGACTTTCACATTTCGTACCAGTTTTTTAAGTAGAACTATTTACCGTCTACCACGAGTCATATTGTTTCATAGTTTATTTTAGAATCATGACGTATGCTTAAGATTGTATATGTATGTGTTTTAATTAGCGTTGTAGTAAAGAGCTTTTTAATTTTGACACACAATTTAGTATTTTTTTTGTAATTTTACTAAAGGTTTTTTTTTACTTAGGGTTATTTTTTGTGCTTATTATTTTGCAAAGATATCTGACGTAAGGCGGTATCGTATTGATATTTTATTTTCCAACAATGAATCTTTAAATTAAAGTTGATTAATTTTTTTTTAAGAAATAACAATAGTTTATTAAACATTATACATATTTACAATTTACAACTTGATTACTTCACAAGTTGATTAATTGCGTGTGCTGTGTCGTCGGCGCCTAAAACACAGATGGTCACGGTACCTCGGAGAGCACGTTTAGCTGTCGGTCCCGGTTGTTATCATTTACACCTGATAGCCATAATTGCTCATAGTAGAGAATATTTCCGCCAACCCGCATTGGAGCAGCTTGGTGGATTAAGCTCTAACCCTTCTTCTATATGGAGAAAGAGGCCTATGCCCAGCAGAGGGATATTACAAGATGAAGCGAAGTTTATTTTTCTCCTGCAGTAGCTTATCATTAACTTATGTATAGGATAAACGTCATCGACCACTGGCAAAATAGTTACAATTATTACGTACATCACGACCATTTTTTAAAAATTTGCATTTATCAAACATATTTACTGTCCAAAAGCAACTGTCCAATTATTATTTTGTATATCGTTTCATCATCATCTTCCTGCCCTTATCCCACTTATGTAGGGTCGGCACAACAAGTTTTCCTCTACCATTCCTCTCTATTATTCGTCACTTCAGCGCTTACTCCTTTCTTTCTCATATCCTCACACACACAATCCTCCCATCGTTTTTTTGGTCTGCCGATCGCTCTTCCTCCTTCGACATTCATCCCTAACATTTTTTTACCGACATAGCGGTCATCCCTCCTCATTACATGCCCATAACACGCTAACCTATTGCTCCTCATTTTCTCCGTCACGGGTGCTACTTTATCGTTTCAGAGGTGTTAAAAATAGCTGACACTCTCCAGACAGACAAAATTGTTTACTTCTTGTTCCGTTATTTACTGGTGAGTTGTTTACGAAAATAGAAACAGGAAAGTCATAACAGAATATTCGCCAAATAAAACAAATATTGTTGCCCTGGCGGGAACTGGGTTGCATAATTGATTTTAAAGTCCTTGGAACTTTCCAAGGGTTCCCAGTGGATATGAGGGTCCTGGGTAGTCCCCGAGGTAAACGCAGTATAGTATGGACAAAAATATTGTTGGTACTTGTTACCACACATGGGCAAATATTTAAAATTTTATAAAAATAATCACGCAGCAAAAAAGCTTATATCATACTGGTTAAAATTTAATGAAAAAAAAAAAAAAACGATTTCAGTACAACAAAGACAAATTCGGTTACAAGACTAGGACTTCGGAGTTTCATACAGAAAACCCTAGCAGAATACGAATGCTGATTATATGTATATAAAGCACTATTATGTTTATATTTCATGAATAGCTTGTCCATAACATAAGGGAGGGACAAATATGTACACAGTGTACCAAAATATGACAGGATATGTAGCACATAATATTTCATTTTCTCTTATTGGGAAAAAGAATGGATTGCAATTTTTGGTACTAGATGATAATCTTAAGACATTTATAGCTTAAATGTTAAGCAGTTATACTAGCTCGAATTTCAATCCGCGGTACTATGTTAGATTCATTTTTCAATCATGGCATTGTAAATTGATTTACAAAAGGTATATAAACTATTTGTAAACACATATTTTTTTTAAAAGTTATATAACTTAAAGTAAAATAAGCCTATATTACTTCTCTGCAAATTAATACCAAAATATGAGTACATGTACGTTATCCGACAGGTTTATCTCTGTTATGTTCCTAATTTTTAAACAAAGCGATTACTGTCTGACTTCGTCGCACTTCAAAGGCGACTAAGTAATTAAATGGCGTTGACTAATCTTCCTACTTAGTTAGCAATAAATGTTTGATTATATCACGTATGTAATGACAAGCTTTGTTATACGTTATTAAATAGAATCAATAACATTTCTAGACTGACTAGACTGAACAATAAAAAGTATAATTTGAAGACTAGATTTTTTTTTTATAAGAGTATGTTTTAAAGAGTTTGCGGAGTTTCCGAGTTTTGTATCTGAATTTACTTTTCAAATCAGTGGTAGCTTCACTTTTGACTACTATATAATTTATTATAAACATTTTAAATCTCATATCAATAATACCAACGCGGTTAGTCGGAGGCGCGGGTTCGATCCCCGCTGAAACGGTCGGTATTTTTGATATGATATTAAAAACACAAACAAATTATAATTAATTAAACAAAACAAATATAATATTGTGGTATTAATCAAAACAAATATAATTTTAATTCATAAAATGACGATTCAAAAGAGCTTTTGGAGTTCACTTGAATAAAGCTATTTTTTAATTTAAATAAACAAAATTTTGATTAAAAAAAACTGTAGTACCTTCACAAATTTATTTTAATCAACCGCAATATTCTTTGTACGGAAAAGTTATAAACATTAATTCATCAACCCTCATATATTCAGAGTAACAATTTTTTTAATACTTACCTACTAGTAGTTACACCTAGTGGTCGAAATTCAATCATAATTAATTATTATTTTTCAAAGACATGAAATACTTGTTTAAAATTAAATGTTACTAATGTTTTTTTATTGGTGTAATCTATTTTTTTTTTGCATAATTAAAAAAAAATATTAGCATTTTGCACTCTTTCTCTATATAAACTATAAGTGTGCGAAATTACATACTCCTCCGTCCGCACAATTTTCGTAAAAAGGGGTACAAAGTTTTTGCTTTACGTATTAATATATAGAGGAATTATTAATTTAGAGTACTCATAATACATATATAAATAATTCACAACAATTAATACGAGATGCAATAGAGATGCGTAAATTTAACAATGTCCTTTAGACTCCTACATACTTTCCTGGCTATCCTTCATTCCTGCCTCAGTCCGCTCCGATCCTCTGAAGAGGGCTGACGCTGCGTTAATTCCATACAAATTTGCCGCGTCAGTGTATTGTGTACTACAATTGGACTATTAATTAATCATTGTAAGTATTTATGAAAATATATTAATAGTCTTTATGGTGGATGTAGTATGAGGTTCTAATCGTAATTTATTCAAATAAATGTTAGGTATATTTGTAAATATGTAATTCCGTCTCCCTTATCATTTGTATATATGTATGGATGTATTACAAAAATGGTACGTTTCTGTTGTAGTAAACAATGATGATGATTGATTAATCAAATTGTCAAAATAAATATATAAAATAAAATTAACTATACAATTTTAAAGCACTTTTTAATGCCGCTTTGTTACTTAAAATTATGACGATCGTATGACGATTATTAAACGTTAACTTAAATAATTTAACTATAGAATACCATGATAGATAGATACTACGATACTAGCAGAGCTGTGCGTTTTCTTATTAGGTATAGTGATTGCTATTTATGTTTTACTTGATATACTTGAAATTGTTCTAATACTATAATTGACCTTTTAGTTTGTGTTTTAAGGTTATAAAGTAATTCTGGAAAATCATAATAAAAACTTTAATATAAAATCGTAATGATTGATATAACCGATAATAAAACAACATGATCACGCAAATACTATTTTATTCAATATTTAAAATATATTTGAAATACTTCGTAGTATAGTCGAAATCCACTTCGGTTTCGACTGCGTATGTCACGGTATTTGTGTGTATGATATTAATCGTTACCATTCTTGTTTCCACTTAAAGTCTTGATGTTTTAAAGTCTACTACAAGGTGGTCGCCCAGTGGTCGAAATTCGACCATAATTAATTTAAATTATTAGTGTGAACATTATTAAGGTTCTGTTGTCAAAGACTTATACTTCTATAATAATATACAAAAGAGATTTAATGTTTTTTTTTAATGAATAATTAAAAATAAAATGATTATTCTACTCTCCTTCTCTATAAAATACAATAAGTATGCGAAATTTCGTACTCCTCCGTTCGCGCGATTTTCGTAAAAAGAGTTACAAAGTTTTTCCTTTACGTATTAATATATAGAATAAGAAGATAATTAATCATTTACTTAAAAGGCATTCTATAAATACTATTTTTTTAAATGAGATTAAAGGTCCCGATATTACCACAGTCAAACAACACACTTTTTCTCATAAATTTTTTACGATAACGTTTAATCTCAACAATATTATAAGTATATTTTTTATTTTTAACCGACTTCAAAGCAGGAGGATTTCAATTCGGCTGTATTTTACATGCGGTTGTGGTAACAACCTATAGTTTTCATTGTGGTTCCATTTAAATTTGATTGAGGTCTGACAAGTAATTTTTGAGTTATATCTAATAATGCGTATTTACTTGACTATTTTTTTGTCTACCTACCTACGTAATAAAGATCGAGGGTCTATGTAATTGAAGTCGGTTTTTTTCGTTTGCTAACAAACACAATTAATATACATTTATACATACAAATATAAAATTCTTTGCATTATTCATAATAATAATACAATTTGTTATCTTCAAACAAAATACAATGTACTACACAGTTTCCAATCCAGTTCATCACTTCAAACAAGTTAAATTTGAATATCAGTCTAATTAGTTGTCTAATTAGTAGTAACTATACCATTTGTACACATTTAGGAATAGGAAATAGTATATGTACGGGTGTTTTACATCGCTAGACAACGCGTATACTGAAGCATGTTGTATGTATGTATATTCAATATAACATCAGACGTATATGCGGCGAGTTGTTCTGGGATGTATGGATGCATGAGTACCTATAACATGCATGCATAAGTATAATACGTATTACAGTTATGCATGCATATACGTACATATAATATGTATTATACTTATGCATGCATATTGATCTCTATACTATGTGTATACTGAAACGAAAATTACGTATCGTTAGTGTTTAAATGTAATTAAACAGACAACAGGACAAATGAGATATTTAATTTGCAAAGTCACGAACTCTTAACGAAATTTCGTCTCCCAGATTTTTAAGTCCCTTTGTCTTATTAATCAGTAACGTAACGCCTACATAATTTAGTCTGTAACTTAGTTCCTATCTTGATCAGCTTTTATTCTCGTTAATATTCTTGATTAATTAATTGTTAGGATACATTAGTTAATAGTCGTTGTTGATTGAATGGTAATTTAATTTTATCAAGTTTGAGAATAGTATCAGAAGTTTTGGAACTTATTCAAATGGTTTCCTAAATAGAATACTGTTAGAATATTCAGAGTATCATGAAGTGTGATATTTCTTGTAGCGATGAGTCGATAAGATATGCATGATAGTGATAACTTGTTTATATTATAGAGTTTTTGAGACTGAACGATCGATTTAGCCAGTGACATCTCACTTCTAGGCATAGACTTTCTCCATGTTGGAGAAGGATCGTAGCTTAATCCACTACGTTGCTCCACTGCGGGTGGGGGATATATTACCTATTATAAGTAACGATCGCTATCAGGAGTCTACGATTACATCCAACCGAGTATTTTAGAAATATATTCGAAATATTCTAGAAAAAAATTATGGTAAAACTTTCAGTCAGTTTGCAGCTAAATGTTCATCTTGATATTGTGATATTTTGATAGAGTTATCTTAAATTTTTAAAGATTCCCGAAAATGTGACTTGGTAATTTTAACATCACACTTTAAATTGGCTCGAGTACTTCTGCAAAACGTTTCAATTGATCTCCTGATAGGTAATCGTAATCAACATACGCCATGCTATATTGAGATGTGATAATACTCGTAGCATACATATATACATACATATATACATCCTTCGATTCGCTTTGAATCTTCTTCAGGGATTAAGCTATATCCTTCTCTTTAACAGCAGAAAAGGCTCAATGTGAAACATTTACGATATTGGCTGTTACATTTCTTACTTTATTCTTTAATAGTTACAAAATAACGTTTTTCCAATGTGTACGCAAATTTGCTCCAGACTTATAAGGTACTATGAGATATTGTCTGGCTTTATTACACACTACAATACCGTAATATAACTTTACACAAGTGTAATACGTATTTTTTTTTAAATGGTTTGTGTGTGCGTGCGTACGTGTGTGTGTATGTGTATGTGTATGTGTGTGTGTGTGTGTGTGTGTGTTCACAATGTGTATTCATAGGTATTTTTCATTTCTCAAATCAAAATTAAAAGTCATATTTGGTTTTAATGATGACTGTTGAATTCGCAAATTATACTCAGCCCTGTCACACTAATAGTTTTATGAACGTATGTCGACACTCGCCACATAATTAAATTGAAAAGTCCAATATTCGGCTAAAATTTTTACCAGCGTCGCATTAATGTTAATTTCGTCGTATTAAAACATGGGTAAATTTTTCAATTGGAAATAGCAAGTGCATAATTTGATTTCTTTTCTTGAATACTATTAAAGTACGAGCAAGTATACGATCTTCCTGGTGGTAAGCGGATAGCAAATATAATCGCATATAAAACCATGTAACATCACAAACATTGCAAGCCCTTCACCGAAACAACCTATAATATAATGCTATGTTACTTGAAAGAAATATTATTTAGCGGTGACCTTCTACAAGATGAAGAAACGACCCCTGTTGACATACTTCAAATTATAGTAAACTGGATTTAACTCAACTCAGTAACGCTCTATTCCAGGGGGAAGGAGACGCCGTTATGCACTCCTTCACCCTTCGGAATAGAGTGGGAGAAGGGCACCATTTCTCCTACATGCTGCCGGGGTGATAGAGCGCTCACAGTGTCCGTGGGCGCTCTGTGGCGTGGCGAGCCAACCGTCGGGGCGTCGCGGTAGTATGCGAAAGCGATCCCGTGGCGCCCATCATCGTCATCATGATGATGGCGGTACCGCTG
This sequence comes from Melitaea cinxia, assembly GCF_905220565.1. Taxonomy (NCBI): domain Eukaryota; kingdom Metazoa; phylum Arthropoda; class Insecta; order Lepidoptera; family Nymphalidae; genus Melitaea; species Melitaea cinxia. The sequence goes on along the minus strand of NC_059421.1, from coordinate 6,126,326 downwards.
GGTTTTAGTAGGTAGTCTGGGTCTCGTCGCTGGAGTGCGTAAAAGCATGTCCCCGCTAAAAAAAAGTAACGCGCTATCTATGAGCCTATACGCATATGATCCCATTCTGGATGGTGAGACAGGCTGAGAAGTAATACCACTCTTAAATTCTAAGATGGTTTAAAAGCAGACTAAATTTTTTGTTTTTCTTTCTATAAGGAGAAATTTCTTTTGAACGGGATAACCTATTAAGTGAACTAATTGCATTGATTGATAGAAAGATAAAAAAGGATGGCTAGTAATTAAGCAAATAATTTATGCCTCTTATTATATTGTGCCTTTTGGTTTAAATTAATTTGTAACAAAGAAAAGTATATTATAAGAATTAAGCCAAAATGAGAAACTAGGAATTTCTAGTACGAACAAAAGGTTAGTAATTTTACTCTACCATACCGTAGCTGTGCTAATATTTAATAGCGCTGTGGTTGGTCCCTATAAGTGAACTACATAACATTGCAATTTACGGAAATCATTATTCATATTCATATGCGTATTATGTTCCATAATTCGCAGTAACAGTGTATTCAATGTAGTTTTAATTCTTTTTTTAAATTTGAGAAGCAACTGTGACTATAATAAGGATCTTAATAGGCACAGTTGTGTCTACTACGACAATTTGGCTACTTTCTTAGGATCTGTCAAAGATTACGCTAATGGGACTATCAGATAAGGCTGATTAAATTCGAAAAACAATTGTCAATCTGATCAATACAAAATGAAGGTTAAGCATAAAGTTTTCCAAGGATTTACTGTCGGTAATCACGCAATATGGGCAACATTTATAATTTTGAAACTACGCATTGTTCGCTAAAATAAACTCGTCAGAAATATATCAAATGTTTGTAGTACTTTTATATGTCTGTGTGAGTTACATTTTTTATTCTATCATTAGTTCTAGCGTTTGATTTGGGATTTTTTGATGTTTCGAGAGTTCGGAAAATTGGCTTATTGGTTTTTACTTTGTAGTTCAACTCTATGTTCCGATGGGAAAATTCATATTGATCGTCAATACGTGACTGCATGAGTTACGATATAAGTATACCTCGTTTTTTATTTGGTTTTGTTTTATGACAAATGGTTGTTCGTTTCTAAAAAAACTTATACTTGTTTTTAGATAATCGTCAAAAGAAATATATATAAAAAAAAGTGCGCGCGTACTTTTTTGGCAAACTAAAAAACAATAAACAATTAAAAACTATTTGAAAACTAAGGTGAAGCGGGACACCAGGCGGGTAACGCCTGTACCGGATGGAGTAGGCGGTATCATAATCAAAAACGACGCACATCAAAACGTCGCACATCTTCGTGACGTTTCGTCCGAAGTTTCGCTTCATAAATAAACAAACTAAAATACTTCTTCGTAGCAAAAAATCGGTCGTTATTCTACTCTGTCCATTAAAACATTGGAGTGTGTTCAAATTGATTTCACACTTTTTTGTTATATATTAAAGTGCATTAATTAATAAAGTTCACATAAAATTAATATGTTTAAACGAATACCGCGTTGTTTCACAATTTAATGAATTTGCAATAGCGTCGGTTCGATCAGCAAACTTTTCAATCGCTTCTTTGTAATACAATAGTTACTTTATAGTAGGAGATCCGAACTAGCGACGAACTTCACTCATTTGCTTAGTAGATGAAAATTATTTTATATTTATTTTAGTATATTAGAAATATAATCGCGAAAGGGTTGACTGAAAAATCCTGGCCAGGCTATGTTTAATTTAAAATTGAAAATTTTATTTTTAGTTCAAAATTCAGTTACGAGCTTAATAAGTTTTATACCTACCGAGAGTATGAAGCCTTGTAAACAATGCAAACGTTGGATTGTTTATAATTTTACCTGCATAACTATTTGGTGTTAGGTATAAACAGGTATATTAATATATATTGATACTTTCACCCACATGATCAAGAAATAAATCTGACATCAAAATGAGTTTTTTTATTTTAAATACGATGACTTAGGATTACCTGCTAAAAGTCTGATTTGGTGGTGGTTACCGAATATTATATAGCCTGGCCATTTGAAATTTCCAGTCAAACATTTCGCTATTTATCTTTAACACACTAAAGTAGATATAAAATATTTTTTATCCAATGCGCAGATAGATGAAGGTCATGTCTAGTTCGGATCTTAGACTATCAGATACTCTGTTACAAACTCAATACTAGTTGTGTTCATTGTATAATATATATGAATATTTAAAACTTGTAAAAATAAAGTTGTAAAAATCATGTAATATTTTGTATGTATATTGACTGGCTCGTTGGCGTAGTTTGTAGTGGCCGCCCTGCTTTCTGCTCCGGGGGTTGCGGATTCGATTCCCACCTGAGTCTGGGTGTAATATTTGTATTTATATATTTATATATGTAATGTTTCTATATATATTTATCAAAAAAGGTATTTAACTATATCAGCCGGCTGTTACCTATAACACAAGCATTAATTTGCTTACCATAGGAACCGATGACCGTGTGTTAATGTCATAAGATATTTATTTATTTTTATTATATAAATGTAGCTAGGCCAAATATATTGTCTTCCATAAAAAAATACGCTTTTAAAATATCTCTAGAACAAGGTCTCATCCCCCAAAAGTTTCCTTATAATTCGTAGTCCTCAACTTTTATAGTAATAAGAAATGACAGCTAGTGTTAAAAGTTTAAGAGTACTAGATCATATTTGAATTCACGAACTACAGGTTAATAACCACGTTCTATATGTAACAGGTCGTCTAGACTCTGGCTGAAAACGCGAAATCGCGGGCTCTAGAATAAATTACCGTGTTAAATAAAATTCCTTCGAGGTCGAAATTGGATATAAAAATAGTGGCAACAAAGAATTCCATTGCATATAACCAATTCTCAATATCCAATCCTGAAATTCTGTCTCTTGAAGCAATAAGGTATTCCACTATGTTTGAAAAAGTACTTCAAAATGTGGATTTTGTAATAAAATGCCACGAAAAAAAAATTTCGGCAAAATAAACAAGCTTTTATGGCATAAAATTAATTTACATTTAAAACCTTTTTTTATTTCTGCGAAAACGCAATCAGCCAATTTGGTTACGTAATATGGTTAAAAACAAAAGTCGTGTATGACGTATGTAAGACCGAACCATGACCGAACTCGTTCAATACGTCAACGTCAATAGTTCAATGTTCAACCTTATATACTGTTTGTCGTTCAACGTTAACAGCTACAAATTTTTGGTGTTGTATTGTTGTGTAAAATATTGAATTACAATAGCTATCGTTGGAGTGTAGTTGTACAAATACTAGCATTTAAAAAAAATTAAAGCAAACACTTTCTAACATTATTTTTCAAATTAGGTATACCTGGCACTTAATTAAGAAAACAGTATAATATAACAAGCAATACTAACAAAGATGTTTTAACATTCCGGAATTCGGCAGAACAGAAGTCTGGTTTACATGCAAAAAACTTAGCAACCATCATTGAATCAATTTTTGGCAGATTAGTACTATCTGCTTTTACAAAAGCGGTTTGCATTTTAATAAATAAATAGGTACAAATGAAATGCACTAACGAAAGAGTACAACTATTACTCTTTGAAGTTAAAGTTGATAGATTTATGTACCTAGCTGTTTTTAGCACTGACAGAACTTGGTTTTGCTCTTATGACGTCATACCATGGCGGGTCGTGTTTTAGGTCATGGTCATACAGATTAAAATATACGACTTTTAATTTCAATATAATAAAACAATAATGTGCTTTTATGATTCCAAATCAGAATATTTCAGTGTATTTCTACATACATTTTATTTTTTATCAAATTTTATAATTTATTTTTCACCACCAAAAGTACCGTAATAGGATTAATATTGGTATAAATAATTTTAACAAGAGTAATTTATGCTTAGTTTTAAATTAATGCTTATTTTCTTTTTGTTCGGTAAACCAAATTAGTAAAATTAAATTTTGCAAGATTTCTATCATATATTGTCTCTTTAGTCCTTTATGCTAGAAAGTCTAGCTCGTTATAATGAAAATAATTTGTTAAAATGGAATTGTAGATATTTTATTAAAAAATACACAAATATCTTTACAAATAAATAAAATTGGAGTGTCTGTTTGTGACATTAAAATAAACGCTTTTTAATAAATGCATATGGATGTTTACACGGTACATATACAAAAATAACATTTTTTACAATTTTTCTCTGTCTGCCTGTCTGTCTGACTGTTTGTTTCGGCTAATCTCTAAAACGGCTGGACTGATTTTCACGCGACCTTCACTGGCAGATAGCTGATTTAATAAGGAGTAACTAAGGGTAATTTTATTTTAGCAATTTATTTAATTTATAACTCTGCGAATTGAACAATAACTTTTTTGTTAAATTCCTCGCGGACGAACGACGGCACAGCTTGTTTATAAATAAAACAAATAATAACATTGTAACAGAATGTGATAATACTTCTATTTTTGATACTTTTTTTAAAAGCGATATTTACAATTTTACAGCTGCTAATTCGATTGTATGGTAGTGTAATGTTATATAGCCTACCTATACTAATATTATAAAGCTGAAAGCTGTTTGTTGAAGTAAAACTTTTTTAGGCGCATGAGGGGTAAAATTTTTACAGATCAAACGCGTCACGGCGTCACGATTTTTAAACGTCCATACCACGTTGAGTACAACGTCGGGCGCGGTCAGTAATTGGATGGGTGACCGCCTGGGAACACCGCGTGAGGTTGGGTTTTTAGTTTTTTTTCGAATCGTTTTTTTTTTTAATTCTTTTCTTTTTTTAATTAGTTTTCCAAAGAAGTTTAGCGTCTGACATATGTACTTTATTTTGTACGCACGCAATTTTTTTCGTTTTAAAATTATTTATGCGTTTAATAGATAATTTATCAACGAAGGTTATCAAATTAATGCAAAACCACGGGGTACAGCTTGTAGTGTTGTACAATCTTTTAATATCTTAAAAGTCCCCGTCTCTATGAATACTGTGTTGTTTATAATTAGAGCAGCAATTAATCATAAAACAACTGTATATAATAGGATAATTGTTTTCGTTGCATGCTTTATTAGTGTTTCTAAAAATAATCAACATAAGACCAACACTAAAACGCAAAAATAATTTTCAAAATCATAACAATTTATAGTATAATTATAGAAACAGAATTTTGTATTGACTCACTGAACGTCTGTTCCTAAGGTATAAACTTAATATCTAAACTTTAGAATTTTAGGTTATAACGGAGTGATTTATTTTTTACAACTAGGTCGGTAAATAAGCGTACAACTCATCTGATGGTAAGCGGATATTATTATATATATGATATATAGCCTAAAGTCACCCGTAACCACATAATTGTGTTTGCTCGCAAACGAAAAAAAAAACCGACTTCAATTACATCGACGAGTAATACAACGTAGATCGACGAAAAAATAGTCAAGTAACTACGCGTTATCAAAGATTACTCAAAAAGTAGTTATCAGATCTCGATAAAATTTATATGTGACCACATGATAAACATCAGCTTTCGATTAAATCAAAAATTATCAAAATCGGTACACCCAGTAAGAAGTTATTGCAGATTTTCGAGAGTTTCCCTCGATTTCTCTAGGATCCCATCATCAGATCCTGGTTTCCTTATCATGGAACCAAACTAAGGATATCTTCTTTCCAACAAAAAAAGAATTATCAAAATCGGTACATTTAGTAGAAAGTTATGCGGTATAATACAACGTAGGTCGATGAAAAAAGCGTCAAGTAAAAACGCATTATTAGATATAACTCGAAAAGTAGTTGTTAGATCTCAAATAAATTTAAATGGGACCAATTGACACACACCACCTTTCGATTAAAACAAAATTTGTCAAAATCGGTCCACCCGGTCAAAAGTTCTGATGTAACATACATAAAAAAAAATACAGTTGAATTGAGAACCTCCTTCTTTTTTGGAAGTCGGTTAAAAAGCATCGCAACCGCATTGCTTCCTCCAACTCATACCTTACTCACCACAGGAAAACAAAACTGTTTGATAGTAGTCCTCTTCTGTGAGGTCGAGGTACTTCCCAGTCAGAATGCTTCGGATTTTGAGTAGGATATTTCCTGCTGTTGCCCACTTTAGGTTAAGTTACCTGAGTTAAAAATTATGTGGTGTCATGGGACACTAGATGGGAACGAAGTTCCTTCGGATAGTAAAGAAACAACACAATTTAAAAAAAATGTCGAATTTTATATATATTACCTAGTTCTTGATTTTTTTTTAATTTTGTTGATTGGTTTTTAATTAAGTACATAAAAGTATTTAGGAAATTTAGTATTTTAGAAAATAACAAATACCGTAAAATAAAATAAATCAAACAAAATAATTATAATAATAATAATAATTCAAACTATTAAGTGAAATAAAAAAACATATGGCATTATTTATTTTTGTCGACAGTATAAAATTACATAAATAATTTAAAAAAAGTTTACTAGTAATATTTTAGTTTTAAAACGTTACAGTCGTGTGACTGATATTACGTCACTTCCGTTGTATATTTAACTTACGGTTTTAGTATTACATTTTTTTCAGTTCGCTCGCCCAGCCAAATGTCAAGCCTGCCGTAAGGAACTTCGTTCCAAAAGTTTTTTGTTATTTTAAAATGTATATAAATGCTTAGCCTAGACTTGGCGGAAATCGAGTGAAAAGTCTGGAGTATAAAGTAGGGTCACCGTAAACTGCGTCAACGTGTCAGGACATATTAATTTGCCAATAAGCATTTAAAAATTGACGTAAGACTGCAAATCTCTCAACAATGTAGAATCTACAAGGTTTTTCTCGCGCACGAGATATATCGTGTTTGTTTACTTCGTTTTAATTCATCTTGATACAATTATTTTATCCTTGATATTAAACTATATCTTTGTAACTATACGACCGTTTTGTTTTTTTTTTCTTGTTTTCTGATCGTTTTGATGATAAATGTTCTATTAGCGCTGACAGTGGTGAACTCGATTTGGTTTTTGCTCTGGATGTATGATATGATTATGTTATTGAGGTACGCTACAGCAATACATACAACCATAAAACATACCTTGATCGAAATTTGGAGCAGTCTAACTCAACCTTACAGATATCACAGCTATATAATTATGCTCTTAAATAGTATTGTGTCCCTGTGGTGAGTAGGAGAGGTGGTAGCTAGAGCTTCAGGGGAGGGCGTGGATAGTGTCGGTAATGAGCTAGCAGTGCTCTTGGTATATTGCAAGAGTCTTTAAGTTCCGCTATCCGCTTACCATCAGACGGACCGTCTGCTTGTTTGCAACATTTTTAATAAAATAAATTATTTTATTAAATATATTTTATCCTTACGAGTAAGTTTCGGTTGTTATTAATGTTATTGGGTTTTATTATTAGGAAAATTAGTCACACATAAAAATCCTATTCAAAACAAAAAAAAAAAATCCATAAAAATTCTGTACGAAATAACCTAATTCCGTGCGGTTTTCCGCGCATTGTGCGAGACCGGACACCGTGACAGGTGACACGTGTGAAGACGCCTCTACGCCGACCCTTTGTTCTATTTGATTAAAATTTCATTTGCGAACACGTAAAGAAAGATATTTTAATTAATATTTCTCAGAATAGTGACACATTCTAACCTGAAGAACTGTTTCCTTTGTTTAGAATGTATGACCTCAGCAATATGGCGGCTTCATTAGTAAAGTAAATATTAACAGTAAACTTAGAGGTTATGAGAGTGTTAAGTTAATTTGAAAGCTAGCGTTGTCTATGTAATGTCTTAACTTGTTACTAAATTGTCACTGGTCTATTTCTATAACTGGAAAAAACATAAAAAAAATTGAGCTTAAGTTGTCATACTTAGCTGATACAACCCGCCAACCCGCATCGGAGCAGCGTGGTGGATTAAGCTCTGATCCTTCTCCTACATGGGGAAGGAGGCCTAAGCCTAGTAGTGGGATGTTACTTGCTGAAATGAAAATTTTAATAGTGAATACCCTTTTTAAAACTGAAGCTACACCGATTCGGAATGTAGATTCGGCATAGAAGAGTAGGCAATAAACTCCGCAATTACTATTTTAAAAATAATGTATAAACTATATCGTCATCATCATTTCAGCATATTACAGTCTACTGTTGAACATATGCCTCCACAAGTTTGCGCCAAAAACGGAGTGAACTCATGTGCTTTGCCCATTGTCACCACGCTGGGCAGGCGGGTTGGTAACCGCAGGACTGTCTTTGTCGCGCCGAAGACGCTGCTGCCCATCTTCGACTTGTGTATTTAAAAGCTAGCAGTTGGATGGTTATCTATGTTTTATACAAAATTAGTACATAATATCTTGCATGAAATACAGCATCTATATATATAATATGACCCGGAATCGATCCTTGCGGAACGCCCATTTTTAGCATAGATTATAAAGAAGACATCGTGACTATTATATTCATATAACCATTTAGTTAATAAGCATACTATTACATTTTATACTTGAATTAATAATACTTTTTAACCGACTTCAAAAAAAAGGAGGAGGTTACTAAATTAGACCGAATCAAAACAATTAAAATGTTGCTATCAATTCAAACCTACAAAATTCAAAAGTAAATACACATTAAACTAATTACAACGCTCAATAATTGTACATTATTATCGGTCTAAATATATAGAAGCAAAGGTGCATAATGCAAGTACTAGGTGTTGTAAATATTTTCCAGATAAATACAACATATTAAAAATGAAATATTTCATTTTTGAAATAATCATAAACCGAGCGAGACCTGCTTTTTTTATTGAATACACTACAATGGATGGTCTTTCATTGTGAGCTAGGATTATACAACGATTGTATGCATATTAACTTCAAGCGGTTATAGTCTATATCACTTATATTTTACGTATCAAAATCGCTTGAACTTTACAAAAGGATCACGCGACGGTATAAAATAGAACTGGATATAACACGGACAAATTGTAAAGATACTTCAGGCTGTTTGATTTTCAATATTGTTCGTTCGTTTTAACAGACCGGCCTTTCGTTATCGGGTGTTAAAGTCTCGACTGTGAGATTTTAGTCAAAATTTTTTGTGGAAAATGAAATCAGTTGCAGTTTTTTTTAACGATTATTAAAAGAGTTGAGGCGTCACTTCACTTGTGTTTATAATGATAGCTACGTTGCTACACTACTATGGTTCTACACTGCTACGTGTCGTAGCGAGATGTTTGAAAACTTTGAAATAAGTTTACTCAATACATTTGACTTTGAAGAGTAGGTGTAGAATGTACGGACCGGGAACTTTTTATAATGAAAACCATAAGGAAGTATTTATTGATACTACATTTATGTTTCAAAAGAAAATAACACACCAGATGTATACTTGTCTATTGGGAAATGAATGATGATGCGAAATGAAATAAATATTTCATTTATTAATAAACTTTATTTATTGTAAACTTATTTAATTTAATTTTTTGTTTTTATTTTAAAAATTAAAAATATCATATGTATGTTATTGGCAATGTATAATAAAATATTATATATTGCCAATAAAATTTTAAGAAATGTACAATACACTTAGGTATATATTTCAGACTACAATACAGCCTTAGTCGATAAAAAAAGTTAATTGTATAATTTCCATAGTTCAAGAATACAACTATAGGTTAACAGGATCGATATAATTATGACCTACTACGTTGATAAGAAATACTTACAAATAATTTCTATCCACCTAGATTATATTTTTTTTTAGAAAATTTTGCTGAAATTTAGATGAATACCTAAATTGGTGAATTCTTATAAATTGAATTAAATTTACTATTACATAAAAAGAAATTCATAAAATCTAGAAAAACATTAAAGGCGTTCTTATTGCTTTTAACAATTTCATTTCACAATTACTGTAATATTGTAATGCATGCACTAATACATTTATACAAATATTATAAAGCTGAAAAGTTTGAATGTTTGTCTGTTTAATAGCGTTATTCTCAGGTTCGTATTGAAAAAATATTTTGGTGTTGGATGGTCCATGTACCGAGGAAGGCTATAGGCTATTTTTTTCCTCAAATTAACGCGTGTGAAACCGCGAGGCGCAGCTAGTCACTAATCTATACATATAATAAAATGGTAGGAAAGTCAAAACTGTACATTGAATATTTTTTTAAAAAGAATACTTGGGATGTGATTTACAATCGATACCGAAGCCAAAAATATAGTTTTTAGAATTTTTGTCTGTTTGTCTGTTTGTCTGTATGTATGTCCGTGATAAACTCAAAAAGTACTGCATGGATTTACTTCAAATTTGGCACGAATATTATTAAGAAGCCGGGTCAACATATAGGCTACATATTATCACGCTATCACCTACGGGGAACGAGCAGTGAACCTTTATTTCTTCAACGCATTCTCTAACAATGTCTAATCTAACGACGCATATTTCAATGTTGTTGTTCTTATGTTAATAACCATGTCATAAGCTAGCTTCACACTATAAATAAAGACATTATGTAGTATATTTAGAAACAGCATTGCACCCGTGCGAAGCCGAGGCGGGTCGCTAGTAAAGTAATAAAAAAACGATTATACGAAGCACAACCTGCTACTTTTTTAAATTAAAAAACATGTACACAGTAGGTAGCACATATAATGTATTTACGTACATGCGTTCAGTTTTACTGGTTTCGGTAGTTAAATAATAAATTAGCCTGTGGCGAGGACGTTTTATGATTGTGGTTAAAAATGAACAAGAAGTTTCAGTGACGTATTTCAATGCAAATTGAATCGTAAATGTAACCCTTTAGTATATTTTCAACCGAAATGATCTAGAGGATAGATTGCGTGGCATTTGACTGAAAGTTCGGTCAGTTGATTTTTAGAGTTAAAAAAAATCTATTGTATGTCTTCTTGTTTTTGAGTTTCTTGGAACAACTGAATGTTAATGAATATAATAATATTTGTTATTAGCTGTGCTCGTGACTTCGTCCGCATGGAATAGTGACTTTACATATTCAACGTGATTTTTTAAATTGGCGTAACTATTTTATTTATAAATCGATTGACATAAAACACAAAATTTTTGCTATTATATATTAGTAAAAACTACATCTAAATCGGGTAAGCCGTTTCTGAGATCAGCGTGCACAAACGCATAGACAAACGGACAAAAATTCTGACATTCATTGTTTTGGGTGCTGTATGCGCTAATAAAGATCACAAGAACATTTTCTTCTCATATATCTTAAATGTACAGACAGCGACTGGTTACATTTTTATTATATGTATTGATGATGACGCGTTGGTGCAACGATTACATCGTTTTTGGACACACGACACAGGAGTTAAAACTAGTGGGGGCCGTTAAGTGCGAGGGGTTTATTTACTTATTATTTATAACCACCTTGTTGTGATTAAAACAGATTATTTAGTTTGTAAGTTTTATTAATTATAAGAAGTTAGGAACACTGTGACAACTTGACAAGTATAGATAATTTTTCTTAAAGCGGAACAAAGAGTATAAAGAGCACAGACTAAAAATATATATAGTTAAATAACATGTTAATCAACAATTTTTACACTATGGGTGAAGGCTGCAATTTTAAATTTATTTCAACACACCTTTATCTAATGAGCATAGTATTGGGAAATAATTATTTATTCAACATAGGTAATATTTTAAATATCGCAAGTAAAGAATGTAAATTTTCTTGAACATAACAAGAATAATTTCATCATCACCTTCCTGCCCTTGTCCCACTTATGTAGGTCGGCACAACATGTTTTCCTCTTCCATTCCTCTCTATTATTCGTCACTTCAGCGCTTACTCCTTTCTTTCTCATATCCTCACACACAATCCATCCATCGCTTTTTTGGTCTGCCAATCGCTCATAGTAAAAAAAGTATTTTAATAAATAAAATAACCTATAAATATGAGCAACAAGTTTAATTTTAATTGATTCATTTACGTTTTTATTGTCTAAAAAGAGATTTCTCATGAAGTCATCACTATCGTACCTTTTTAATGTAGGTATCGCTGTCCTAGTTGTTAACTAATGGACTTCCGCTACTGGACATAGGATCTCCTACACAGTTTTCCACTAACAGGAATCCAGCCTCGATTAGTACACATGATACGCTATTTATCGTTATTGTATTAACAGATTACTAATCTTAACTAACTTAACTAATTATAATTCATTAAAATAAATATTTGTATTTGTAAAAGTATTTATATAAATATATATAGATATATAAATATAATATAATAAAAGTAGCCTAAGTTACTCCTTATTACATTAGCTATCTGCTAGTGAAAGACCCGTCAAAATCGGTCCCGCCCTCTCAGAGATTAGCCGGAACAAACAGACAGACGAAAATTGTATGAAATGTTATTTTGGTATATGTACCGTTTATATATCCATATGCATTTAGTAAAAAGCGATTATTTTGATATTACAAACAGACCCTCTAATTTTATTTATTTGTATAGATAAAGTTTGTATCATTTTACACATTAGTGCTACTTTAAAAATATACACTAGGCGTAGGCAAAATTAGAACGAATAAGTAAATAAAAATAAATGTAAAAAAAACTTCGCGATAATTACGTACAGCGACATTTTGGGAGACATCAAAGGCGCAATGTGGTTTAATATAAATTTTGACATCGCGTTATAAAAACTTATTATAAAACTTGAGTGAGATATAATTGCAATTTGTTACCCGTAAAATTATGCTCTCATAACTAATCTAAATATACTAATTAATTTGTCAATCAAGTAATTAACGCGCGGATAGGTTCTGTATGTCAATTGCAATAATTTTGACTTGATTTTTGATCTTATTAACTATTACTTCAGCCATCAATTATTCAATTTTGAATTAGCATCAAAGAACACGTAATTGCTAAATTTTTGTCTCAATATCATCTTGATCTGCAAAACCTGTATGGTTCCAATTACAATTTAAGGTGGAAACTCACGGCTTAGGGATTTTAATTTTAAGAATAGACGTTGGGCTTTGGCTTGGCGGCTTGACGTGTCTTTTATCTTCTGCATAACTTAATATATGATATCGAGATATTCGACGTGATATGCGAAATTTGGCACTTCTTTCTATCGCTGTACCCAAGTTTCGTCAAAGTTCAGCTTGGTGGTAAATTTTTGATATTTTAAATATTTATTTTGACCGGATTATGAAATAAGCGAATGACCGGATTATAAATAAAGAATACCAATTCCGATTTTGATGATTTTTAATTTAATCGAAAGCCGATGTTTATCGTGTGGTCACATTTAAATTTCATCGAGATCTGATTACAACTTTGGAGTAAATGCGTATTTACTTGACTATTTTTTTGTGTACCTACGTTGTCGTTGTAATTGAAGTTGGTTTTTTCGTTTGCCAGCAAACACAATTATTTCTTTTTATAATTTCATTATAAGGTAGAAATCTCTTTTACTACATTTTTTATTCCAGAA